>NW_026651692.1:25000-46825 GCF_029873635.1 Malania oleifera | reverse complement strand
ACCTTAACACCTAAACCTTAAAACCTAAACCCTAAACCCTAAACTCAAAACGCTAAACCATAAATCCTAAACCCTAAACCCAAAACCCAAACCCCAAAACCTAACCCCAAACCCTAAACCCTAAACCCTGAACCCTAAACCTTAAACCCTAAATCCTAAACCCTAATCCCAAATCCAAACCCCAAACCCTAAACCCTAGACCCTAAACCCTATCCCCAAACCCCAAACCCAAGACGCTAAACGCTAAACCCTAAACCCTAACCCTAACCCAAACCCTAACCCCAAACCCTAAATCCTAAACCCTAAGCCCCATGCCCAAAATCCTAAACCTTAAATCCTAAGGCCTAAACCCCAAACCCTAAACCCTAAACCCTAAACTATAGACCCGAAACCAGACACTCTAAACCCTAAACCCAAAACCCTAACCCCTAAACCCATAACCCTAAACCCTAGAACGTAGACCCTAAACCATAAACCCTAAAACCTAAACCTGAAGCCCGAAACCCTACACCAGAAATCCTAAACCCTAAACCCCAAACCCTAAACCCAAAAGCCTAAACCTTAAACCCTAAACCCAAAACCCTAAACCCTAAACCCTAAACCTTAAATCCTAAACCAAAAACACTAAAGCCAAAACCATAACGCGAAACCCTAACCCGAACCCTAAACCCAAAACCCTAAACCCAAAATCCTAAACCCTAACCCCAAAACCATAACCCAAAACCCTAAATCCTAAACCCTAAACCCTAAACACTAAACCTTAAATCCTAAACCATAAACCCTAAACCATAAACCGAGAACACCAAACCCTAAAATAGAAAGGCTAAAACCAAAAAACCGAAACCCTAAACCCTAAACCCAAGACCCTAAATGCTCAAACCCAAACCCTAAAACCGAAACCCTAAAACCCAATAACCTAAACCCTAAACCCTAAACCCTAAACCCTAACTCAAAACCCTAAACCCTAAACCCAAAACCCTAAATCCGAAACCCTACACCCCAAACCCCAACCCCAAACCCCAAACCCTAAACCCAAAAACCATAACAGTAAACCCAAAAACCCAAACCCTAAAACCTAAACACATAAACCTTAAACCCTAAACCCTAAACCCTAAACCCTAAATCCAAACCCTAAGCCCAACCCCTAAACCCTAAACCAACCCTAAACCCTAAACCTTAAACCCTAAACTCTAAACCCAGAACCCTAAACCCAAAAACCCAAACCATAAAACCTGAATACCTAAACCCTAAAAACTAAACCCTAAACCCAAAACCCTAAACCCTAAACCCTAAATCCTAAACCCAAACCCCAAACCCTAACCCCACAACCCAAACCCTAAACCCTAAACCCTAAACCGAAAACCCTAAACCCTAAACCCTAAACCCTAAACACTAAGCCCTTAACCCTAAACCCTAAACCCTAAACACTAAACCCTAAACCCCAAACCCTAAAACCTAAAAACCTAAACCCTAAACCATAAACCCTAAAACACAAAAACCCAAACCCTAAACGCTAAACCCTAAATGCTAAATCCAAATCCCTAACCCCAAACCCTAACCCCAAACCCTAAACCCCAAACCCTAAACCCTAAACCCTAAACCCCAAACCCTAAACCCTAAACCCTAATCCCTAAACCCATAACCCTAAACCCTAGAACGTAAACCCTAAACCCTAAACCCTAAACCTGAAACCCTAAACCCGAAGCCTGAAACCCTACACCCGAAACCCTAAACCCTAAACCCCAAACCCTAAACCCTAAACCGTAAACACTAAACCCCAAACCTTAAAACCCTAAAGCCAAAACCCTAAACTTGAAACCCAAATTCGGAAACCCTAGCAACAAACCCTTACCCAAAACCCTTAATCCAAAACCCTAAACCTAGAACCCAAAACCCTAAAACCCCAAACCATAAACCCTAAACCCTAAACCCTAAACCTTAAATCCTAAACCCGAAACCGTAAACCCAAAACCCTAACCCGAAACCTTAAACCCAAAACCCTAAACCCTAACCCCAAACCCAAACCAAAAACCCTAAACCCTAAACCCTAAATCCTAAACCCTAAACCGAGAACCCTAAACCCTAAAACAGAAAGGCCAAAACCTAAAAATATAAACCCTAAACCCTAAACCCTAGACCCTAAACGCTCAAACCCAAACCCAAAAACCGAAACACTAAAACCTAAACACCTAAACCCTAAACCCTAAACCCTAAACCCTAAACGCAAAATCCTAAACCCTAACCCAAAACCCTAAACCCTAAACCCTAAACCCTAAACCCTAAATCCTAAACCATAAACCCCAAACCCCAACCCCAAACCCTAAACCCTAAACCCTAAACCCATAACAATAAACCCTAAAACCAAAACCCTAAAACCTAAACACATAAACCATAAAAGCTAAACCCTAAACCCTAAACCCTAAACCCTACATCCAAACCCTAAGCCCAACCCCTAAACCCTAAACCAACCCTAAACCACAAACCTTAAACCCTAAACTCTAAACCCAAAATCCTAAACCCACAAACCAAAACGATAAAACCTGAACACCTAAACCCTAAACCCCAAACCTTAAACCCAAAACCCTAAACCCAAAACCCAAAACCCTAAATCCCAAAACCTAACCCCAAACCATAACCCCAAACCCTAAACCCTAAACCTTATACCCTATACCCTAAACCCTAAACCCTAAACCCTAAACTCTAAACCCTAAACCCTAAACACTAAACACAAAGCCCTTAACCCTAAACCCTAAACCCTAAACCCAAAACCCTAAACCCAGAACACTAAACCCAAAAACCCAAACCCTAAAACCTCAACACCCAAACCATCAACCCTAAACCCTAAACCCTAAATCCTAAACCGTAACCCCAAACCATAACCGAAAACCGTAACCATAGGCCTATAACCCTAAATCCTAAACCCTAAACCCCAAACCAGAAACCCTAAACTCTAAACCCGAAACCCGATACCCAAAACCCTAAACCCTAAACCCGAAACCCTAACCCCAAACCCTAACACCAAACCCCAAACCCTAAACCCTAAACCCTAAACCCTAAACCCTAAACCCTAAAACCTAAACACCTAATCCATAAACCCTAAACCCTAAACCCTAAACCTAGAACCCTAAACCCTAAAACCCAAACCCTAAAACCCAAACACCTAAACCCTAAACCCTAAACCCTAAATCCGAAACCCTAACCCTAACCCCAAACCCTAGCCCCAAACCCTAAACCCCAAACCCTAAATCGTAAACCCTAAACGCTAAACCCTAAACCCTAAACCCTAAAACCTAAAAACCTAAACCCTACACCCTAAACCTAAAACCCTATACCCTAAACCCTAAACCCTAAATGCTAAACCATAACCCCAAATCCTAATCCCAAACCAAAAACCCAAAACCCAAAACCCTAAACCTTAAACCCCAAACCCTAAATTAGAAACGCTAACCCCGAACCCTAACCCTGAACCCTAACCCAAAACCCTAAATCCTAAACCCTAAGCCCTAAACCCTAAACCCTAAACCCAAAACCCAGAACACTAAACCTTAAGCGCCAAACCCTAAACCCTAAACCCTAAACCCCAACCCCAAACCCTAAACCCTAAACCCTAAATACCAAACCTTAACCCCAAACCCTATCCCCAAACCCTGAACCCCAAATCATAAACCCTAAACCCTAAACCCAAAACCCTAAACCTTAGATCCTAAAACTTAAACACCTAAACCCTAAACCCTAAACCCTAAACCCTAAACCCCAAACCCTAACCCCACACCCCAAAACCCAAACCCTAAACCCTAAACCCTAAACCCTAAACCCTAAACCTTAAACCCAAGCCCCTAAAACCCAAACCCTAAAACCTAAACACCTAAACCCTAAACCCTAAACCCTAAACCCTAAACCCTAAATCTTAATCCCTAGCCCATAAAACCCAAACCCTAAAACCTAAACACCTAAACCCTAAACCCTAAACCCTAAACCCTAAACCCTAAATCTTAATCCCTAGCCCATAAAACCCAAACCCTAAAACCTAAACACCTAAACCCTAAACCCTAAACCTTAAACACTAAAACCCAAACCCAAAACCCTAAACCCTAAACGCTAAATCCAAAACCCTAACCCCAAACCCTAACCCCAAACCCTAAACCCTAAACCTTAAAACCCAAACCCTAAAAACATACCACCTAAACCCTAAAACCTAAACCCTAAACCCTAAACTCAAAACCCAAAACAATACACCCTAACCCCTAAATCCTAAACCCCAACCCCAAACCCTAGACCCTAAACCCTAAACACTAAACACTAAATACTAAACCCTAATCTCAAACCCTAACCCCAAACCCTAAACCCTAGACCCTAAACCCTATCCCCAAACCCAAAACCCTAGACCCCAAACCCTAAACCCTAAACCCTAAATCCAAAACCCTAACCCCAAACCCAAATCCCAAACCCTAAACACAAAACCCTAAACCCTAAACCCTAAACCTTAAGACCTAAGCCCGAAACCCTAAACCTTAAATCCTAAGCCCTAAACCCCAAACCCTAAACGCTAAACCCTAAACCCCAGACCCGAAACCCTAAACCCTAAACCCAAAACCCTAAACCCAAAACCCAAAACCCAAAACCCAAATCCCTAAACCATAAACCCCAGACCCCAAACCCTAAACCCTAAACCCTAAACCTAAAACCCTAAACCCGAAGCCCGAAACCTTACACCTGAAACCCTAAACCGCAGACCCGAAACCCTAAACCCTAAACCAAAAACCCTAAACCCTAAAGCTAAAACCCTAAACCTAGAGCCTGAAACCTTACACCCGAAACCCTAAACCCTAAACCCCAAACCCTAAACCCTAAACTGTAAACCCTAAACCCAAAACCTTAAATCCTAAACCCAAAACCCTAAACCCTAAACCCTAAACCTTAAATCCTAAACCCGAAACCATAAACCCGAAACCCTAACCCGAAACCCTAAACCTAGAACCCTAAACCCTAAATCCTAAACCCTAACCCCAAACCATAACCCAAAACCCTAAATCCTAAACCCGAATCCCTAAACCCTAAACCCTAAATCCTAAACCCTAAACCCTAAACCCTAAACCATAAAACGAGAACCCCAAAAACTACAACAGAAAGGCTAAAACCTAAGAACCTAAACCCTAAACCCTAAACCCTAGACCCTAAACACTCAAACAAAAACCCTAAAACCGAAACCCTAAAACCTAAACACCTAAACCCTAAATCCTAAACCCTAATCTCAAACCCTAACCCCAAACCCTAAACCCTAGACCCTAACACCTATCCCCAAACCCTAAACCCTAGGACGTAAACCCTAAACCCTAAACCCTAAACCCTAAACCCTAACCCCAAACCCTAACCCCAAACCCTAAACACTAAACTCTAAACCCTAAGCCCTAAGCCCGAAACCCGAAACCTTAAATCCTAAGCCCTAAACCCTAAACCCTAAACCCTAAACCCTAAACCCCAGACCCGAAACCCTAAACCCCAAACCCAAAACCCTAAACCCTAAACCCTAAACCCCTAAACCCATAACACTAAACCCTAGAAGGTAAACCCTAAACCCTAAACCCCAAACCTGAAACCCTAAACCCGAAGCCCGAAACCCTACACGCGAAACCCTAAACCCTAAACCCCAAACCGTAAACCCTACACCCCAAACCTTAAACCCTAAACCCCAAACCCTAACACCAAATCCTAAAAACTAAAACCCAAACGCTAAGACCTAAACACCTAAATCCTAACCCGAAAACCCAAAACCCAAAACCTGAAACCCAAAATCGTAAACCCTAACCCCAAGCCCGAATGCCAAACCCTAAACCCGAAATCCTAACTCGAGACCCTAAACGCAAACCTTAACCCTAGACCTGAAATCCTAAACACTAAACCCGAAACCCTAAATCCTAAACCCTAAACCCTAAACCCTAAACCCGAAACCCTAAACCCTAAACCCAAAACCCTAACCCAAAACCCAAAACCCGAAACCCTAAACCCTAAACCCTAAACCCTAAACACTAATCCCCAAACCACAAACCCGAAACCCTAAACCCGAAACCCTAGCCCCAAACTCTAACCTCAAAATTTAAACTGTAAACACTAAACCCTAAACCCTCAACACTAAACCCTAAACCATAAACCCAAAACCCGAAACCTTAAACCCTAAACCCAAAACCCTAAACCCTAAACCTGAAACCCTGAAACCTAAACCCCAAACCCTAATCGCTAAACCCTAAACCCGAAACCCTAACCTTAAACCCTAATCCCAAACTCTAAACCCTAAACCCTAAAACCTAAACGCTAAACCCTAAACCCTAAATACTAAACCCAAAACCCTAAACCCTAAACCCTAAACCCTAAACCATAATCCCTAATCCCAAAACCCTAAACCCGAAACTGTAAACCCGAAACCCTAACCTGAAACCCTAAGACCAAATTCTTAACCCTAAACCTAAAACCCAAACCCTACAATCTAAACACCAAAACCCTAAACCCTAAACTCTAAACCATAATCTTTAAATCCAAACCCAAAGCACAAACCCTCAACCCTAAACGCTAAATCCTAAGCCCTAAACCCTAAACCCAAAACCCTCAACCCTAAACCCGAACCTCTAAACCCTAAACCCCAAACCCGAAACCGTAAACCCGAAACCCTCAACCCTAAACCCAAACCCCTAAACCCTAAAGCCTAAACCCTAAACCATAAACACTAAACCCAAAACCCCAAACCCTAAACCCTAAACTCCAAACCCGAAGCCCTACACCCGAAACCCAAAACCCCAAACCCTAAAACCTGAACCCAAAACCCAAAACCCAAAACCCTAAACCCTAAACACTAAACCCTAAACCCTAAACCCTAAGCATTAAATCCTAAACTCGAAACCGTAAACCCCAAACCCTAAACATTACACCCTAAACCCTAAATCCTAAACCCTAACCCCAAATGCTAAAACATAAAAAGCTAAACCCTAAACCCTAAACCCAAAACACTAAACCCTAAAACCCTAAACCCTAAACCCTAAATCCTAAACCCTAATCCCAAACCCTAACCCCAAACCCTAAACCCTATCCCCAAACCCTAAACCCTAAACCCTAAACACTAAACCAAAAACCCCAAACCCTAAACCCTAACCCCAAACCCTAAACACTAAACCCTAAACCCTAAACCCTAAACCCTAAACCCTAAACCCTAAGCCCGAAGCCCAAAACCCTAAACCTTAAATCCTAAGCCCAATACCCCAAACCCTAAACCCTAAACCTTAAAACCCAAACCCGAAACCCTAAACCCTAAACCCTAATCCGTAAACCCATAACCCTAAACGCTAGAACGTAAACCCTAAACCCTAAACCCTAAACCAAAAACTCTAAACTCGAAGCCTGAAACCCCACACCCGACACCCAAAATCCTAAACCCCAAATCCTAAACCCTAAACTGTAAACCCTAAATCCCAAACCTTAAACCCTAAACCCAAAACCCTAAAACCTAAACCTTAAAAACTAAACCCGAAACCGTAAACCCGAAACCCTAACCCGGAACCCTAACCCTAAACCCAAAATCCTAAACCCTAACCCAAAACCCAAAATCCTAAACCCTAAACCCTAAACCCTAAATCCTAAACCCTAAACCCTAAACCCTAAACCCTAAAACCAAAACCCAGAACCCCAAACCTTAAAACAGAAAGGCTAAAACCTAAAAACCTAAACCCTAAACCCTAAACCCTTAACCCTAGAACCTAAACGCTCAAACCCAAACCCGAAAACTGAAACCCTAAAACCTAAACACCTAAACACTAAACCCTAAACGCTAAACGCAAAATCCTAAACCCTAACCCAAATCCCTAAACCCTAAACCCTAAACCCTAAACCCAAAACCCTAAACCCTAAACCATAAACCCCAAACCGCAACCCCAAACCATAAACCCTAAACCCTAAACCCATAACACTAAACCCTAAAACCGAAACCCTAAAACCTAAACACATAAACCTTAAACCCTAAACCCTAAACCAACCCTAAACCTTAAACCCTAAACTCTAAATGCAGAACCGTAAACCCAAAAACCCAAACCATAAAACCTGAACAACTAAACCCTAAACCCTTTACCTAAACCCAAAACCCTAAACCCTAAATCGTAAACCCTAACCCCAAACCCTAACCCCAAACCCTAAACCCGAAACCCAAAACCCTAAACCCTAAACCCTAAACCCAAAACCCAAAACCCTAAACCCTAAACCCTAAACCCTAAACCCTAAACCCAAAACCCTAAACCCAGAACACTAAACCCTAAAACCCAAACCCTAAAACCTCAACACCCAAACCCTCAACCCTAAACCCTAAACCCTAAATCCTAAACCCTAATCTCAAACGATAACCCTAAACCCTAACCCTAGACCCTTAACCCTAAACCCAAAACCTTAAAGCCCAAACCATAAACCCTAAACCCTAAATTCTAACCACAAAACCCAATACCTGAAACCCTAAACCCTAAACCCCCTAAACCCTAAACCTTAAACCCAAACCCTAACACCAAACTCCAAACCAAAAACCCTAGACATGAAACCCTAAACCCTAAGCCCAACACCTAAACCCTAACCCTAAAACCCCAAACCCCAAACCCCAAACCCTAAACCCGAAATCCTAAACCGTAAACCCTAAAACCTAAACACCTAAACCATAAACCCTAAACCCTAAACCCTAAATTCTAAACCCTAAACGTAAAACCCGAATTCCGAAACCCTAGCAACAAACCCTTACCCCAAACCCTTAATCCAAAACCCTAAACCTTAAACCTTAAACCCAGAACCCAAAACCCTAAAACCCAAACCTTAAAACCCAAACACCTAAACCCCAAAACCTAACCCCTAAAACCTAAACCCTAATTCCGAAACCCTAACCCTAGCCCCAAACCCTAGCCCCAAACCCTAAACCCCAAACCCTAAATCGTAAACCCTAAATGCTCAACCCTAAACCCTAAACCCTAAAACCTAAACACCTCAACCCTAAACCCTAAACCTAAAACCCCAAACGCTAAACCCTAAACCCTAAATCCTAAACCCTAACCCCAAACCCTAACCCCAAGCCCTTAACCCTAAACCCTAAACCCTAAACCCTAAATCCGAAACCCTAACCCCGAACCCTAGCCCCGAACCCTAACCCAAAACCCTAAATCACAAACCCTAAATCCTAAACCCAAAGCCCTAAACCCTAAACCCTAAACCCAGAACACTAAACCTTAAGCCCTAAACACTAAACCCTAAACCCTAAACCCCAACCCCAAACCCTAAACCCTAAACCCTAAATACGAAACCCTAACCCCAAACCCTAAACCACAAACCCTAAACCCTAAACCCTAGACCCTAAACCCAGAATACTAAACCCAAATACCCAAACCCAAAAACCTAAACACCTACACCCTAAACCCTAAACCCTAAACCCTAAGCCCTAAATCCTAAACCCTAACCCCAAACCCTAACTCCAAAGCCTAACCCCAAACCCTGAACCCCAAATCCTAAACCCTAAACCCTAAACCCAAAACCCAAAACCCAGAACCCTAAACCATAGACCCTAAAACCTAAACACCTAAACCCTAAACCCTAAACCCTAAACCCTAAACCCAAAACCCTAAATCCTAAACCCTAAACCCAAAGCCCTAACCCCACACCCTAAACCCCAAACCCTAAACCCTAAACCCTAAACCTTAAACCCTAGCCCCTAAAACCCAAACCCTAAAACCTAAACACCAAAACCATAAACCCTAAACCCTAAACCCTAAACCTTAAAACCTAGCCCATAAAACCCAAACCCTCAAACCTAAACACCTAAACCCTAAACCCTCAACCCTAAACACAAAAACCCAAACCCTAAACCCTAAACCCTAAACGCTAAATCCAAAACCCTAACCCCAACACCGTAACCCCAAACCCAAAAGCCTAAACCCTAAACCCTAAGCCTTAAAACCCAAACACTAAAACCTTAACACCTAAACCCTAAAACCTAAACCTTAAACCCTAAACTGAAAACCCTAAACCATAAACCCTAAACCCTAAATCCTAAACCCTAACCACAAAACCTAACCCCAAACCCTAAACCCTAAACCCTAAACCCTAACCCTTAAACCCTAAATCCTAAACCCTACTCCCAAATCCTAACCCCAAACCCTAAACCCTAGACCCTAAACCCTATCCCCAAACCCTAAACCCTAGACGCTAAACCCTAAACCCTAAACCCTAAACTGTTAAGCCCCAAGCCCGAAACCCTAAACCTTAAATCCTAAGGCCTAAACCACAAACCTTAAACCCTAAACCCTAAACCACGGACCCGAAACCCTAAACCCAAAACCTTAAACCCTAAACCCTAAACCCTAATCCCTAAACCCATAACCCTAAACCCTAGAACGTTGACCCTAAACCCTAAACCCTAAACCCTAAATTCGAACCTCGAAACCCTACACCCGAAACCCTAAACCCTAAACCCTAAACCCTAAACCCTAAAGCCCAAACCATAAACCCTAAACCCAAAACCCTAAATCCTAAACCCTAAACCCTAAACCCTAAAACCCTAAATCCTAATCCCTAAACCCTAAACCCTAAACCGAGAACACCAAACCCTAAAACAGAAAGGCAAAAACCTAAAAACCGAAATCCTAAACCCTAAACGCCAGACCATAAACGCTCAAATCCAAACCCTAAAACCGAAACCCTAAAACCTAAACACCTAAACCATAAACCCTAAACGCTAAACGAAAAATCCTAAACCCTAACCCAAAACCCTAAACCCTGAATCCTAAACCCAAAACCCTAAATCCTAAACCCTAAACCCCAAACCCCAACCCCAAACCCTAAACCCATAACAGTAAACCCAAAAACCCAAACCCTAAAACAAACCTTAAACCCTAAACCCTAAACCATAAACCTTTAATCCAAACTCTAAGCCCAACCCATAAACCCTAAACCAACCCTAAACCCTAAACCTTAAACCCTAAACTCTAAACCCAGAACCCTAAACCCAAAAACCCAAACCATAAAACCTAAATACCTAAACCCTAAACCCTAAACCCCAAACCCCAACCCCAAACCCTAAACCCTAAACCCTAAACCCATAACAGTAAACCCAAAAACCCAAACCCTAAAACAAACCTTAAACCCTAAACCCTAAACCATAAACCCTAAATCCAAACTCTAAGCCCAACCCCTAAACCCTAAACCAACCCTAAACCCTAAACCTTAAACCCTAAACTCTAAACCCAGAACCCTAAACCCAAAAGCCCAAACCATAAAACCTGAATACCTAAACCCTAAATCATAAACCCTAACCCCAAACCCTAAACCCTAAACCCTAAACCCTAAACCCTAAACCCTAAACCCTAAACCCAAAACCCTAAACCCAAAACCCTAAGCCCTAAACACTAAGCCCTAAACCCTAAACCCTAAACCCTAAACCCTAAACCCTAAACCTCAAACCCTAAAACCTAAACACCTAAAACCTAAACCCTAAACCCTAAACCCTAAACCCTAAACACTAAAACCCAAACCCTAAACCCTAAACCCTAAATGCTAAATCAAAAACCCTAAACCCTAAACCCTAAACACTAAAACCCAAACCCTAAACCCTAAACCCTAAACGCTAAATCCAAAACCCTAACCCCAAACCGTAACCCCAAACCCTAAACCCTAAACCCTAAACCCTAAACCTTAAAACCCAAACCCTAAAACCTTAACACCTAAACCCTAAAACCTAAACCCTAAACCCTAAACCCAAAACCCTAAACCATAAACCCTAAACCCTAAATCCTAAACCCTAACCCCAAAACCTAACCCCAAACCCTAAACCCTAAACCCTAAACCCTAAATCCTAAACCCTAATCCCAAATCCAAACCCCAAACCCTAAACCCAAGACCCTAAACCCTATCCCCAAACCCTAAACCCTCGACGCTAAACCCCAAACCCTAAAACCAAAACCCTAACCCAAACCCTAACCCCAAACCCGAAACCCTAAAACCTAAACCCTAAACCCTAAGCCCCAAGCCTGAAACCCTAAACCTTAAATCCTAAGGCCTAAACCCCAAACCCTAAACCCCAAACCCTAAACCCTAAACCACAGACCCGAAACCCTAAACCCTAAACCCTAAACCCTAAACCATAAACCGTAAACCCTAATCCCTAAACCCATAACCCCTAAACCCTAGATAATAGACCCTAAACCCTAAACCCTAAACCATAAACCTAAAACCCTAAACCCGAAGCCCGAAACCCTAAACCCTAAAGCCGAAACCCTAAACCCAAACCTCAAACCCTAAACCCAAAACCCTAAATCCTAAACCCTAAACCCTAAACCTTAAATCCTAAACCCAAAATCGTAAAGCCGAAACCCTAACCCAAAACCTTAAACCCAAAATCCAAAACCCTAACCCCAAAACCCTAAATCCTAAACCCTAAACCCTAAACCCTAAACACTAAACCCAAAATCCTAAACCCTAAACCCTAAACCCTAAACAGAGAACACCAAACCCTAAAACAGAAAGGCTAAAACCTAAAAACCGAAACCCTAAATCCTAAACCCCAGACCCTAAACGCTCAAACCCAAACCCTAAAACCTAAACACCTAAACCCTAAACCCTAAACGCAAAATTCTAAACCCTAACCCAAAACCCTAAACCATAAACCCTAAACCCTAAAACCAAAACCAAAAACCCCAAATCCTAAACCCTAAACCCCAAACCCCAACCCCAAACCCTAAACCCTAAACCCTAAATCCATAACAGTAAACCCAAAAACCCAAACCCAAAAACCTAAACACATAAACCTTAAAACCCAAACCCTAAACCATAAACAGCAAATCCAAACCCTAAGCCCAACCCCTAAACCTTAAACCACCCTAAACCCTAAACCTTAAACCCTAAACTCTAAACCCAGAACCCTAAACCTAAAAACCCAAACCATAAAACCTGAATACCTAAACCCTAAACCCTTAACCCAAAACCCTAAAACCCAAATCCTAAACCTTAACCCCAAACCATAACCCCAAACCCTAAACCCAAAACCCTATACCCTAAACCCTAAACCGAAAATCGAAAACCCTAAACTCTAAACACTAAACCCTAAACACTAAGCCCTTAACCCTAAACCCTAAACCCTAAACCCTAAACCCTAAAACACAAACCCTAAAACCTAAACACCTAAACACTAAACCCTAAACCCTAAACCCTAAACCCTAAACACTAAAACCCAAACCCTAAACCCTAAACCCTAAATCCTAAACCCTAACCCCAAACCCTAACCCCAAACCCTAAACCCTAAACCCTAAACCCTAAACCTCAAACCCTAAAACCTAAACACCTAAACCCTAAACCTAAAACCCTAAACCCTAAACTCTAAAACCCAAACCCTAAACCCTAAACCCTAAATGCTAAATCAAAAACCCTAACCCCAAACCCTAACCCCAAACCCTAAACCCCAAACCCTAAACCCTAAACCTTAAAACCCAAACTCTAAACTCTAAACCCTAAACCCTAATACCTAAACCCATAACCCTAAACCCCAGAACGTAAACCCTAAACCCTAAACCCTAAACTTGAAACCCTAAACCCGAAGCCCGAAACTCTACACCTGAAACCCTAAACCCTAACCCCAAAACCCTAAACCCTAAATCGTAAACCTTAAACCCCAAACCTTAATCCCTAAAGCCAAAACCCTAAACCCAAAACCCTAAACCCTAAACCCTAAACCGTAAATCCTAAACCCGAAACTGTAAACCCGAAACCCTAACCGGAAACCCTAAACCGAAAACACTAAACCCTAAATCCAAAACCCTAACCCCAAACCCTAACCCAAAACCCTAAATCCTAAACCCTAAACCCTAAACCCAAAACCCTAAACCCTAAACCCTAAACCCTAAACCCTAAACCGAGAACCCCAAACCCTAAAACAGAAAGGCTAAAACCTAAAAACCTAAACCCTAAACCCTAAACCCTAGACCCTAAACACTCAAACCCAAACCCTAAAACCGAAACCCTAAAACCTAAACACCTAAACCCTAAACCCTAAACGCAAAATCCTAAACCCTAACCCAAAACCCTAAACCCTAAACCCTAAACCCTAAATCCTAAACCCTAAACCCCAAACCCCAACCCCAAACCCTAAACCCTAAACCCAAAACCCATAACACTAAACCCTAAAACCCAAACCCTAAAACCTAAACACATAACCTAAACCCTAAACCCTAAACCCTAAATCCAAACCCTAAGCCCAACCCCTAAACCCTAAACCAACCCTAAACCCTAAACCTTAAACCCTAAACTCTAAACCTAGAAACGTAAACCCAAAAACCAAAACCATAAGAGCTGAACACCTAAACCCTAAACCCTAAACCCTAAACCCTAAACCCAAAACCCAAAACCTTAAACACTAAACCCAAAACCCAAAACGCAAAACCCTAAACCCTGAACCCTAAACCCTAAACCCTAAACCCTAATTCCTAAACTGTAAACCCGAAACCTTAAACCCGAAACCCTAAACCGGAAACACTAACCTGAAAACCTAACCCCAAAATCTAAACCCTAAACCCTAAAACCTAAACACCAAAACCCTAAACCCTAAACCCTCAAACCTAAACCCTAATCCCAAAATCCAAACCCTAAACCCTAAACCGTAAATCCAGAACCCTAAACCCAAAAACACAAACCCTAAACCGTAAACTGTAAACCCTACACCCTAAACCCAAAATCCTAAACCCTAACTCCAAACGCTAACCCCAAACCCTAAATCCTAAACCCGAAACCCTAAACCCAAAACCCAAAACCTTAAACCCTAAACCCTAAACCCGAAACCGTAACCCAAAACCCTAACCCCAAACCCTAAACCCTAAACGCAAAACCGAAAACCCAAAAAACTAACCCCCAAAGCCGAAACCCAAACTCTAAAACTCAAACCCTAAGCCCTAGACCTTAAACCTTAAACCCAAAACACTAAACCCGAAACCCTAAACCCTAAACCGGAAACCCTAAACCCTAAACCATAAACCCAAAACCAAAAACACAAAACCCTAAACACGAAACTAAAACTCGAAACCCTAACCCCAAAGCCAAACCGCAAACCCAAAACCCAAAATCCTAAACCCTAAACCCTAAACCCAGAACCCTAAACCATAAAACCCAAACCTTAAAACCTAAACTCCTAAATTGTAAACCCTAAACCTAAAACCCTAAACCCTAAACCCGAAACCATAAACCCTAAACCGTAAACCCTAACCCCAAACCCTAACCCCAAACCCTAAACCCTAAAACCTAAAGCTTAAAGCCTAAACCCAGAACCCTAAAACCTTAAAAGCAAACCCGAAAACCTAAACGCCTAAACCCTAAACCATAAACCCGAAACCCTAAACCGTATACCGTAGACCCTAAACCCTAAACCCAAAATCCTAAACCCTAACTCCAAACGCTAATCCAAAACCCTAAACCTTAAACCAAAAACCCTAAACCGTAAATGCAAAACGAAAAACCCTAAACCCGAAACCCTAAACCGTAAACCCAAAAAACTAACCCCCAAAGCCTAACCCCAAACTTTAACACCTAAATCCTAAGCCCTAGACCGTAAACCCTAAACCCAAAACACTAAACCCGAAACCCTAAACGCTAAACCGGAAAACCTAAACCCTAAACCCTAAACCAAAAACCAGAAACAAAAACCCAAAAACCTAAACCCGAAACACTAACCCCAAACCCTAAACCCTAAACCCTAAACCATAAACCCTAAAGCCAGAACCCTAAACCCTAAAACCCAAACACTAAAACCTAAACTCCTAAACCCTAAACCCTAAACCGTAAACCATAAACCACGAACCCTAAACCCAAAATCCTAAACCCTAATCCCAAACACTAACCCCAAACCCTAAACCCTAAAACCTAAAGCTTAAGCCTAAACCCAAAAACCTTAAATACAAACCCTGAAACCTAAACACCTAAACCTTAAACCATAAACCCTAAACGCCAAACTATAAATCCTAAACCCTAAATCCTAAACCCCAACCCCAAGCCCTAACACCAAATCCTAAACCCTAAACCCAAAACCCTAAACCCGTAATCCTAAACCCTAAACCCTAAACCCTTAGCCTGAAACCCTAAACCCTAAACCCTAAGCCCCAATCCCTAAGACCGAAACCCTAAACTCGAAACCCTAAAGCCAAAACCCTAAACTCGAAACCCTAAACCCTAAATCGAGACGCCTAAACCCCAAAACCCAAATGCTAAAACATAAAAACCTAAACCCTAAACCCTAAACCCTAAAACCAACACCCAAAAACTGAAACCCAAAAAACTAAACCCTATACCCGAAATCCTGAACCCTAACCCAAAAACCTAACCCCAAACCCTAAACCCTAAATCGTAAACCCTAAACCAAAAATACAAAACCCTAACCCCAAACCCTAACCCAAAACCCTAAACCCTTAACCGTAAACCCTAAACCCTAAACCCTAAACCCAAAACTTGAAACCCTAAACCCTAAACCAAAAACCCAAAACGCTAAACCCTAAACCCTAATCCCTAAACCCTAAACTCGAAACCCTAAACCCGAAACCCTCACTCCAAACCCTAACCCAAAACTTTAAACCCTAAACCTTAAACCCAAAACCCTAAACCCTAAACCCTACACCCAAAACCCGAAACCTCAAACCCTAAACCCTAAACCCTAAACCCTAAACCCTAAACCCTAAACCTTAAACCCCAAACCCTAAACCCTAAACCCTAAACCCTAAACCCTAAACCCTAAACCCTAAACCTGAAACCCAAACCCCAAACCCTAACCCCAAACTCTAAACCCTAAACCCTAAAACATAAACGCGAAACCCCAAACCCAAAACCCTAAACCGAAAACCCAAAATGCAAAACCCTAAACCCTAATTCCTAAGCCGTAAACCCGAAACCTTAAACCCGAAACCCTAAACCTGAAACCCCAACCCGAAAACCAAACCCCAAAATCTAAACACTAAACCCTAAAACCCAAACCGTAAAACCTAAACACCAAAACCCTAAACCCTGACCCTCAACCCTAAACCCTAATCCCTAAACCCTAAATCGTAAATCCAGAACCGTAAACCCTAAAACACAAACCCTAAACCGTAAATTGTAAACCCTAAACCCTAAACCCTAAACCCAAAATCCTAAACCCTAACTCCAAACGCTAACCCCAAACCCTAAATCCTAAAACCGAAACCCTAAACCCAAAACCCAAAACCCAAAACCCTAAACCCTAAACCCAAAACCCTAACCCAAAACCCTAACCCCAAACCCTAAACCCTAAACCGTAAACACAAAACCCAAAACCCGAAAAACTAACCCGCAAAGCCTAAACCCAAACTCTAAAACTTAAACCCTAGGCCCTAGACCTTAAACCTTAAACCCAAAACACTAAACCCGAAACCCTAAACCTTAAACTAGAAACCCTAAACCCTAAACCAGAAACCCTAAACCCAAAACCCGAAACTGAAACCCGAAACCCTAAACCCGAAACCCTAAAGCCAAAGCCAAACCCCAAACCCCAAACCCTAAACCCTAAACCATAAACACAGGACCCTAAACCCTAAAACCGAAACCCTAAAACCTAAACGCCTAAACCCTAAACCCTAAACTCGAAATCATAGACCCTAAACCCTAAATCCTAAAACCTAACCCCAAACCCAAACCCCAAACCCTAAACCCTAAAACCTAAAGCTTAAAGCCTAAACCCACAACCCTAAAACCTTAAACACAAACCCTAAACCCTAAACACCTAAATCCTAAACCATAAACCCAAAACCCCCTAAACCCTAAACCCTAAACCCAAAACCCTAAAGCCTAAAGCCTAAACCCGAAACCCTAAACCCGAAACCCTAACCCCAAACCCTAGACCCTAAACCCTAAACCCGAAATCCTGAATGCTTAACCGTAAACCCTAAATCC
Organism: Malania oleifera; assembly: GCF_029873635.1. Classification (NCBI taxonomy): domain Eukaryota; kingdom Viridiplantae; phylum Streptophyta; class Magnoliopsida; order Santalales; family Ximeniaceae; genus Malania; species Malania oleifera. The sequence continues at coordinate 28,885 of NW_026651692.1, read as the reverse complement.
TATACCCTAAACGCTAAACCCAAAATCCTAAACCCTAACCCCAAACTCTACCCCCAAACTCTTAACCCTAAACCCTAAACACTAAACCCTAAAAACCCTAAACCCTAAACCCAAAGCCCACAACCTGAAACCCTAAACCCTAAATCCGAAACCCTAAGCCCTAAACCCTAAAACCCAAACCAAAAATCCTAAACCCTTAAACCCAAAACCTTAAACCCTACATCCAAAATCCTAAACCCTAACACCAAACACTAACCCCAAACATTAAACCCCAAACGTTAAACCCTAAACCCTAAACCCTAAACCCTGAAAACAAAACCCAAAACATTAACCCCGAAAAAACAAAACCTCAAATCCTAAACCCGAACCCTAAACCCGAAACCCTAACCCCAAAGCCAAACCCCAAACCCTAAACCCTAAACCCTAAACCCTAAAACCCAAACCCTAAAACCTAAACACCTAAACCCTAAGCCGTAAACCCTAAACCCTAAACTGTAAACCCCAAACTATAAACCATAAACCCTAAATCCTAAACCTTAACCCCAAACCCTAACCCTAAAACCTAAACCGTAAACACTAAAACCTAAACCCAGAACCCTAAACCGTAAAATGCAAACCCTAAAACCTAACCTACTAAACCCTAAACCATAAACCGTAAACCCTAAACCCTAAATCCTAAACCCTAAACCTTAAGCCCTAAACCCTAAATCCTAAATCCTAAACCCTAACCCCAAACCCTAGACCCTACACCCTAAACCTGAAACACTAAACCTAAAATCCTAACCCTAAACCCGAAACACCAAACCCGAAACCCTAACCCCAAACCCTAACCCCAAACCGTAAACCTTAAAACCTAAATCTTAAAACCTAAATAGTAAACCCAAAACCCTAAACCCAGAACCCTAAAACCAAAAACCTAAACCCTAAAACCTAAACCTCTAAGTCCTAAACCCTAAACCCTAAACCCTAAACCCAGAACCCTAAACCCGAAAACCCAAACCCTAAAACCTAAACCCCTAAACCCTAAACCCTAAACCCTAAATCCTAAACCATAAACCCTAAACCCCCTAAACCCGAAAACCTAAGCACTGAACCCTAAACCCTAAACCCCAAACTCTAAACCCAAGACCCGAAACCCTTAAACCCTAAACCCTAAACCCAGGACCCTAAACCCTAAAACCCAAACCCTAAAACCTGAACTCCTAAACCCTAAACCCTAAACCCTAAACCATAAACCCTAAACCCTAAATCCTAAATCCTAAACCCAAACCCTAACCCCAAACCCTAAACCCTAAAACCTAAAGCTTAAAGCCTAAACCCAGAACCCTAAAAACTTAAACACAAACCCTAAAACCTAAACACCTAAACCTTAAACCCTAAACTATAAATCCTAAACCCTAAATCCTAAACCCCAACCCCAAACCCTAACACAAATTCCTAAACCCTCAACCCTAAACCCGAAACCGTAAACCGTAAACCGTAAACCCTAAACCCTAAACCCTAAACCCCAAACCCTTAGCCTGAAAAGCTAAACCCTAAACCCTAAGCTCAAATCCGTAAGCCCTAAACCCTAAATCCTAAACCCAAAACCCTAAAGCCTAAAGCCTAAACCCGAAACCCTAAACCCGAAACCCTAAACCCAAAACCCTAAACACGAAACCCTAACCACAAACCATAGACCCTAAACCCTAAACCCGAAACCCTGAACGCTAAACCCTAAACCCTAAACCATAAACCCTAAACCCTATACCCTAAACGCTAAACCCAAAATCTTAAACCCTAACCCCAAACTCTACCCCCAAACTCTTAACCCTAAACCCCAAACACTAAACCTAAACCCTAAAACCTAAAACCATAAGCCCACAACCCGAAACCCTAAACCCTAAATCCAAAACCCTAAGCCCTAAACCCTAAACCCTAAACCCAAAACCCTAAATCCTAAAACCCAAACCCTAAATCCTAAACCCCTAAACCCTAAACCTTAAACCCTAAAACCAAAATCCTAAACCCTAACACCAAACACTAACCCCAAACATTAAACCCTAAACGTTAAACCCTAAACCCTAAACCGTAAACCCGAAACCCTAAACTCGAAACCTGAAACCCTAAACCCTAAACCTTAAACCCTTAAAACAAAACCCAAAACACTAACCCTAAACCCTAAAACCTAAACACGTAAACCCTAAGCCGTAAACCGTCAACCCTAAACTATAAACCATAAACCCTAAATCCTAAACCTTAACCACCCCAAACCCTAACCCCAAACCCTAAACCCTAAAACCTAAACCGTAAACCCAAAACCCAAAACCCTAAACCCTAAAACCTAACCTACTAAACCCTAAACCATAAACCGTAAATCGTAAACCGTAAATCCTAAACCCTAAACCTTAAGCCCTAAACCCTAAACCCTAAATCCTAAACACTAACCCCAAACCCTAACCCCAAACCCTAAACCCTAAACCCCAAACCCCTAAACCCTAAACCAGAAATACTAAACTCGAAACCTTAACCCCAAACCACCCTAAGCCCTAAATCCTAAACCCTAAATAGTAGACCCTAAACCCAGCACCCTAACCCTAAAAACCCAAACCCTAAAACCTAAACCTCTAAACCCTAACCCCTAAACTCTAAACCCTAAACCCAAAACCCTAAACCCCAAAACCCAAACCCTAAAACCTAAACCCTTAAACCCTAAACCCTAAACCCTAAATCCTAAACAACAAACCCAAAACCCTAAACCCTAAACCCGAAAACCTAAGCCCTGAACCCTAAACCCTAAACCTCAAACCCTAAACCCAAGATCCGAAACCAGGAACCCTAAACCCGTAACTCTAAACCTTACACCCTAAACCCTAAACCCTAAACCCTAAACCCTAAACCCTAAACCCTAAACCCTAAACCCTAAACCCTAAAACCCAAACCCAAAAACCTAAACACCTAAACCCTAAACCCTAAACCCCAAACCCTAAACCCTAAACCCTAAATCCTAAACCCTAAATTCTAAACCCTAACCCCAAACCCTAACCCCGAAACCGAAACCCTAAACCCAAAATCGTAATCCCTATACCTTAAACGTTAAAACCTAAACACTAAACCCAAAGCCCAAAACACTAAACCCTAAAACCCAAACCCTAAAACCTAAACACCTAAATGCTAAACCCTAAACCCAAAGCCCTAAACCCTAAACACTACACCCTAAACCCTAAACCCTATATCCTAAACCCAAACCACAAACCCCAACCCCAATCCCTAAACCCTAAACCCTAAACACTAAACCCAGAACCCTAAACCGTAAAATCCAAGCCCTAAAACATAAACACCTAAACCCAAAACCATAAACCCTAGACCCAAAACCCAAAACCTAAGCCGAAACCCTAAGCTGAAACCCTAAACCCTAAACCCTAAACCCTGAATCCTAAACACTAAACCCTGAACCCTAAAACCAAAACCCAAAAAGCTAAATCCAAAACCTAAAACCCTAAACCCAAATCCCAAAACCCTAAACCCTAAACCGTAAAACCTAAACACCTAAACCCTATACCGTAAACCCTAAACCCTAAATCATAAACCGTAAACCCTAAACCCTAAACCCTAAGCCCTAAACCCTAAACCCCAAACCCTAAACCCAAAACCCGAAACCATAACCCGAAACCCTAACCCCAAACCCCAAACCCTAAACCCTAAACCCTAAACCCTAAACACAAAACCCTAAAACCTAAACCCTAAAACCTAAATCCCAAACCCTAAACCCTAAACACAAATCCCTAAACCCTAAACCCTAAACCGTAAAGCCTAAACCCTAAAACCTAAACACCTAAACCCTAAACCCTAAACCCTAAACCCCACACACTATACCCTAAACGCAAACTCTAAACCCAAAGCGCA
>NW_026651692.1:17500-22500 GCF_029873635.1 Malania oleifera | reverse complement strand
ACCCTAAAACCCCAAACCCTAGAACCGAAACCCTAAACCATAAACCCTAAACCCGAAACCCTAAAACGGAAACCCAAAATCTGAAACCCTAACCCAAAACCCTAACCCTAAACCCTAAACCCTAAACCCTAAACCCAAAATTCGCGACCCTAACACAAAACCCTAACCCCAAACCCTAAACCCAAAATCTGAAACCCTAACACTAACCCCAAACCCTAAACCCCAAAACCCTAAACCCTAAAACCCAACCCGTAAAACCTAAATAGCTAAACCATAAACCCTAACCCCTAAACGCCAAACCATAAACCCTAAACCCAAAACCCTAAATCCTAAACCCTAACCCCAAACATTAACCCCAAACCCTAAACCCGAAACCCTAAACACTAGACCCTAAACCCTAAACCCTAAATTCGAAACACTAACCCCAAACCCCAAACCCAAACCCGAAACCCTAAACCCTAAACCCTAAACCCGGAACGTTAAACCATAAAACCCAAACCCTAAAAGCTAAAAACCTAAACCCTAAACCCTAAACCCTAAACCCTAAACCCTAAATCCTAAACCCTAACCCCAAACCCTAACCCGAACCCTAAACCCCAAATCCTAAGCCCTAAACCCGAAACCCTAAATCCTAAACCCTAAACTCTAAACCCTTAACCCTAAACGCTAAACCCTAAACCCTAAACCTTAAATCCTGAACCCTAACCCCCAAAGCCAGACCCCAAATACTAAACCCCAAACCCTAAACCATAAACCACAAACCCTAAACCCTAAACCCTAAACCCTAAAACCCAAACCCTAAAACCTAAACACTTAAACCCTAAACCCTAAACCCTAAACCCTAAACCCTAAAACCTGAACCCTAAAACCTAAACACCTAAACCCCAAACCCTAAACCCTAAACACTAAACCCTAAAACCTAAACCCTAAACCCAAAACCCAAAACCCAAAATCCTAAACCCTAACCCCAAACCATAACCTCAAACCCTAAACCCTAAATCCTAAACCCTAAACCATAAATCAGAAACCTTAACACCAAACCCACCCAAACCCTAAAACCAAAAAACCTAAAACCTAAACCCTAAACCCTAAAGTATAACCGCAAACCCTAACCCCAAACCCTAGACCCCAAACCCTAAACCCTAAACCCTAAACCCTAAGCCCTAAACCCTAAACCCAAAATCCTAAACCCTAACCCCAAACCCTAACCCCAGACTCGAACCCCAAACCCTAATCCCTAACCCAAAACCCAAAACCCTAAACCCTAAACCCTAAACCCTAAACCCGAAACCCAAAATGCGAAACCGTAACACCAAACCCTAGCCCCAAACCCTAAACCCTAAACCCAAAACCCTAAACCAAGAACGCTAAACCCTAAAACCCAAACCCTCAAACCCAAACACATAAACCCTAAACCCTAAACCCTAAATCCTAAACCCTAACCCTAACCCTAACCCCGAACCCAAATCCCAAACCCTAAACCCCAAACACTAATCCGTAAACCCTAAACCCTAAACCCTATACCATAAACCCTAAACTCTAAAACCTAAATAAATCAACCCTAAACCCCATACCCTTAAAAATTAAACCCTAAACCTTAAACCCTAAATACTATACCCTGACCCCAAACCCTAACGCCCAACCTTAAACCCTAAACCCTAAACCCTAAACCCTAAACCCTAAACCCTAAACCCTAAACCTTAAACCCTAAATCTGAAACCCTAACCCCAAACCCTAACTTGGAACCCTAACCCCAAACCCTAAACCCCAAACCCTAAACCGTAAACCCTAAACCCTAAACCCTAAGCCCTAAGCCCTAAACGCTAAACCCAGAACACTAAACCCTAAAACCAAAACCCTAAAAACTAGACACCTAAACCCGAAACCCTAAATCCTAAACCCTAACCAGAAACCCTAAACCCCAAACCCTAACCCCAAACCCTAAACCCCAAACCCTAAACCCTAAACCCCAAACCCTAACCTCAAACTATAAACCCCAAACCCTAAACCCAAAACCTTAAACCTTAAACCCTAAACCCTAAACACTAAACCCAGAACACTAAACCCTAAAACCCAAACCCCAAAGGCTAAACACCTAAACCCTCAACCCTAAACCCTAAATTCTAAACCCTAAACCCCAAACCCTAAACCCCAACTGCTAAACCCAAAAGCCTAAACACTAAACTCTAAACCCTAAACCCTAAACGCTAAACCCTAAAACACAAACCCTAAAACAAAAACACCTAAACCGTAAACCCTAAACCCTAAAACCCAAACCCGAAACCCTAAACCCAAAACCCTAAACCCTAAACCCCAAACCCAAACCCTAACCTAAAACGCTGAACCCTAAACCCTAAACCCTAAACCCTAAACCCAAACCCTAAAACCTAAACACCTAAACCCTAAACCCTAAACCCTAAACCCTAAACTCTAAACTCTAAACCCTAATCCCCAAACCCTAAACCCTAAATACCTAAACCCTAAACCCTAAACCCTAAAAACCTAAACCCTAAACCCTAAACCCTAAACCCTAAGCAAAAACCCTAAACCATAAAGCCAAAACCATAATCACTAAACCTGAAACCCTAAACCCAAAACCCTAACATGAAACCCTAACCCAAAACCCCAAACCCTAAACCCTAAACCCTAAATCCAAAACACTAAAACGAAACCCAAACCCCAAACGCAAAACCTGAAATCCTAAACCCTAAACCCTAAACCCTAAACCCCAAACCCTAAACCCCAAACCCTAACCCCTACATCCTAAACCCTAACCCCAAACCCTAACCACAAACCTTAAACGCCAAACCCTAAACTTGGAACCCTAAAACCTAAACCCGAAACCTCAAACCCTAAACCCGAAACCCTAAACCTAAAACCCAAAACCTGAAACTGTAAACCAAAAACCAAACCCCAAACCCTAAAACCTAAACCCTGAATCCTAAAACGTAAACCCAAAATTCGAGACCCTAACATCAAACCCTAACCACAAAGCCTAAACCCTAAATTCGAAACCATAACCCGAACCCCAAACCCTAAACCCCAAACCTTAAAACCTAAACCCTAAACCCTAAAACCCTACACCTAAAATCTAAACACCTAAACCCTAAACCCCAAATCCTAAACCCTAAACCCAAAACCATAAATCCTAAACCCTAACCCCAAACCCTAAACCCTAAACCCTAAACCCTAAATTCGAAACCCTAACCCCAAACCCTAAACCCCAAACCCTAAACCCTAAACCCTAAACCCTAAACCCGGAACGCTAAACCCTAAAACCCAAAAACTAAAACCAAAAAACCAAAACCCTAAACCCTAAACCCTAAATCCTAAATCATAACCCCAAACCCTAACCCCAAACCCTAAACCCCAAACCCTAAACCCTAAACCCTAAACCCTAAACCCAAAACCCTAAACCCTAAACCCTAAACCCTAAACCCTAAACCCTAAACCCTAAACCACAAAGCCTAACCCCAAACCCTAAACCCTAAACTCTAAACCATAAAACCCAAACCCTAAAACCCAAACAACTAAACCCAAAACCCAAAACCCTAAACCCTAACCTTAAACCCTAAACCTTAAACCCTTAACCCTAAAACCTAAACCCCAACCCCAAACCCTAACCCCAAAACACTAAATCATGAACCCAAAACCATAAACCCTAAATCCTAAAACCCAAACCCTAAAACCTAAACACCTAAACCCTAAACCGTAAACCCTAAACCCTAAATGCTAAACCCTAAAACCTAAACACCTAAACCCTAAACCCTAAACCCTAAACCCCATCCCCTAACTCCTAAACCCTAACCCCAAACCCTAAACCCTAATCACTAAACCCTAAACCCTAAATTCGAAACCAAAACACCAAATCCTAACCCCAAACTCTAACCCCAAACCCAAAACCCCAAACCCTAAACCCTAAACCCTAAAGACTAAACCCTAAATCCAAAACCTAGAACACTAAACCCTAAAACCCAAACCCAAAAGCCTAAATACCAAAACCATAAACACTAAACCCTAAACCCAAACACTAAAACCTAAACCCAAAACCCTAAAACCTAAACCCTAAACCCTAAACACAAAGCCCCAAACACTAAACCCTAACCCCAAACCATAACCCCAAACCCTAAACCCTAACCCAAAACTCAAAACCCTAAACCCAAAACCTGAAACTCAAAACCCGAAACCATAAACCCTAAACCCTAAACCCTAAACCGTAAACCCTAAACCCTAAACCCTAAACCCTAACACCAAACCCTAACCCCAAACCCTAAACCCTAAACCCTAAATGCAGAACCCTAAACCCTAAAACCCAAGCCCTAAAACCCAAACACCTAAACCCTAAACCCTAAACCCTAAATCCAAAACCCTAACCCTAACCCCAAACCCTAACCCGTAAACCCTAAACCCTAAACTCTAAACCCAAAACCCTAAAACCCAAAACCTAAAACCTAAACAACTAAACCCTAAACCCTAAACCCTAAACCCTTAAACCCTAAACCCTAAACCCTAACCCAAAACCCCAAACCCTAAAACCCAAACACAAAACCCTAAACCCTAAACCCTAAACCCTAAACCCTAAACCCTAAATACCTAAACCCTAAGCCCTAAACCCCAAACCCAAAACCCTACGCCCACAACCCAAAAACCCTAACCCCAACCATAACCCAAAACCCAAACCTAAAAACCCTAACCCCTAACCCTAAACCTAAATCCAAAACCTTAACACAAAACCCTAACCCAAACCCTAAACCTAACCCTAAACCCTAAACCCTAAACACAAACCTAAACCCTAAAACCAAAACCCTAAAACCAAAACACCTAAACCCTAAACCCTAAACCCCAAACCCTAAACCCCAAACCCTAAAACCTAAACCCTAAACCCTAACCCCAAACCGTAACCCCAAAAATTAAACCCTAAACCCTAAACCCTAAACCCTAAGCCCTAAGCCTTGAAACCCTACCCCTAAACCCTAAACCCTAAATCTAAAACCCAAAGC
>NW_026651692.1:5000-7500 GCF_029873635.1 Malania oleifera | reverse complement strand
TAAAAACCCTAGACCCTAAACCCTAAACCCTAAACACTTAACCAAAAACCTGAAACCCCAAGTACAAAACACAAAACCCTAAACCCTAAACCCCAAACACAAAACCCTAAACCGTAAAACCCAAAACCCTAAACCCTAAACCCTAAATACCTAAACACTAAACCCTAAACCCTAAACGCTAAGCCAAAACCCTAAACCCTAAACCCTAAACCGGAAACCATAAACCCTAAACCCTAAACCCAAAACCCTAACCCGAAACCCTAACCCGAAACCCTAAACCCTAACCCCTAAACCTTAAACCCTAAATCCAAAACCCTAGCACCGAACCCTAACCCCAAACCCTAAACCCTAAACCCTAAACCCTAAAACAAAAAACCTAAAACCTAAACACCTAAACCCTAAACCCTAAACCCCAAACCCTAAACCCTAAACCCTAAACCCTAAACTCAAAATCCTAAACCCTAACCCCAAACCGTAACCCTAAACCTTAAACCCTAAACCTTAAACCCTAAGCCTTAAAACCTAAACCCGAAACCCTAAACCCTAAACCCTAAACCCTAAACCCTCAAAAACCCTAAACCCTAAACCCCAAACCCTAAACCCTAACAAAAAACCCAAAACCCTAGACCCTAAACCCTAAACCATAAACCATAAACCCTAAACCCGAAACCCAAAACCTGAAACCCAAAACCTGAAACCTTAACCCAAAACCCTAACCCCAAACCCTAAACCCTAAACCCTAAACCCTAAACCCAAAATTCGAGACCCTAACACCAAACCCTAACCCCAAACCCTAAACCCTAAACCTTAAACCCTAAGCACAAAACCCTAAACCCTAAGCTGAAAATCCTAAATGCTAACCGCAAACACTAAGCACTAAATCCTAAACCCTAAACCCTAAACCCGAAACCCTAAACCCAAAACTCTAACCCAAAAACCCAAACCCTAAACCCTAACCCCTAACCCCTAAACCCTAAACCCTAAATCCATAACCCTAACACCAAACCCTAACCCTAAACCTTAAACCCTAAACATTAAAAACTAAACACCTAAACCCAAAACCCTTAACCCCAAACCCTAAACCCTAAACCCTAAACCCTAAATCCTGAACCCTAACCCCAAATTGTAACACCAGACCTAAAACCCTAAACGCTAAACCCTAAGCCCTAAACCTAAACCTGAAACCCGAAACCCTAAACCCTAAACCCTAAACCCTAACCAAAAACCCAAAACCCTAGACACTAAATCCTAAACCCGAAACCCTAAACCTAAAACCTAAAACCTGAAACCCTAACCCAAAACCCTAACCCCAAACCCTAAACCCTAAACCATAAACCCAAAATTCGAGACCCTAACACCAAACCTTAACCCCAAACCCTAAAGACTAAAGCCTAAACCCTAACCCCTAAGCACAAAACCCTAAACCCTAAACCGAAAATCCTAAATCCTAACCGCAAACCCTAAACGCTAAACCCTAAACCCTAAACCCTAAACCTTAAACCCAGAACCATAAGCCCTAAAACCCCAACCCTAAAACCTAAACACCTAAGCTCTAAACCCTAAACCATAAACCCTAAACCCTAAACCCTAAACCCTAAACCCTAAACCTAGAACCTTAAGCCCTAAAACCCTAACCCTAAAACCTAAACACCTAAACCCTAAGCCCAAAACCCTAAACCCCAAACCCTAAACCCAAAATCCTAAACCCTAAGAGCAAACCCTAACCGCAAACCCTAAACTCGAAATCCTAAACCCTAAATCCTAAACCCTAAACACTAAACCCTAAACCCAAAACCCAAAACCCTAAACCCTCAACCCAAAACCTTAAACCCAAAACCCTAAACCCTAAACTCTAAATCCAAAACCCTACACCCAAAACCATAAAACCTAAGCCTTAAAACCTCAACCCTAAAAATCCTAGACCCTAAACCCTAAACACTAAACACTTTGCCAAAAACCTGAAACCCCAAGTACTAAACACAAAACCCTAAACCCTAAACCCCAAACACAAAACCCTAAACCCCAAACACAAAACCCTAAACCCTAACACACTAATCCCTAAACCCTAAACCCTAAATACCTAAACCCTAAAACCTAACCCCTAAACCCTAAACCCGAAACCCTAAACCCGAAACCCCAACCCGAAAACCTAACCCGAAACCCGTAACCCTAAACCCTAACCCCAAAACCCTAAACCCTAAATCCAAAACCCTAACACCAAACCCTAACCCAAAACCTTAAACCCCAAACCCTAAACCCTAAACCCTAAACCCTAAAACCAAAACCCTAAAACCTAAACACCTAAACCCTAAGCCCTAAACCCGAAACCCAAAACCCAAAACCCTAAACCCTAATTCCTAAACCCTAACCCGAAATTCGAAACCCGAAACCCAAAACCCAAAACCCTAAACCCTAAACCCTAAACCCTAAACCCTAAACCCTAAACCATAAACCCTAACCCTAACCCTAAACCCTAAACCCTAAACCCTAGACCTTAAAC
>NW_026651692.1:0-2500 GCF_029873635.1 Malania oleifera | reverse complement strand
CCTTAAACCCTAAACTCTAAACCCTAAACCCGAAACCCTAAACCCGAAACCCTAACTTGAAACCTTAACTCGAAACCCGAAACCCTAAACCCTAACCCCTAAACACGAAACCCTAAATCCAAAACCCTAACACCAAACCCTAACCCGAAACCCTAAACCCTAAACCCTAAACCCTAAACCCGAAACCCTAAATTCAAAACCCTAAACCCTAAACCCTAAATCAGAAAAACCCAACCCCCAAACCGTAACCCCAAACCTTAAACCCTAAACCCTAAACCCTAAACCCAAAGCCCTAAAACCTAAACCCGAAATTCGAAACCCGAAACCCTAAACCCTAAACCCTAAACCCTAAACCCAAAATCCTAAACCCTAGACCCTAAAACCTAGACCATAAACCCTAAAACCGAAACCCTAAACCTGAAACCCAAAACATGAAACCCTAAACCCTAAACCCTAAACCCAAAATTTGAGACCCTAACACCAAACCCTAACCCCAAACCCTAAACCCTAAATCCAAAACCCCTAACCCTAAACCCTAACCCCAAACCCTAAACCCCAACCCTAAAACCTAAACCCTAAACCTAAAACCCTAAACCCTAAAACCAACCCGTAAAGCCTAAACACCTAAACCCTAAACCCCAAACCCTAAACCGTAAACCCAAAACCCTAAATCCTAAACCCTAACCCCAAACCCTAACCCCAAACCCCAAACCCCAAACCCTAAACCCTAAACCCTAAATTCGAAACCCTAACCACAAACCTTAAACCATAAACTTTAAACCCTAAACCCTAAAACCCAAAAACCTAAAACCTAAACCCTAAACCCTAAACCCTAAACCGAAAACAATAACCGCAAACCCTAACCCCAAACCCTAAACCCTAAACCCTAAATCCATAACCCTAAACCCTAAACCCTAAACCCAAAATCCTAAACCCTAAACCCCAAAGCGAAACCCCAACCACTAAACCCCAAACCCTAAACCCTAAACCCTAAACCCTAAACCCTAAAACCTAAACACCTAAACCCTAAACCCGAAACCCGAAACCCTAAACCCGAAACCCTAAAAACCAGAAACCCTAAAACAGAAACCATAAACCCGAAACCCGAAACCAGAAACCGAGAACCAAGACCCGAAAAACCGAAACACGGAAACCAGAACCAGAAACCCGAAAACGCTCGAGAGGAGAGACGAACAGCCGAAACCCGAAAACCCGAAACCAGAAACGAAAGCCGGAAAAATAAGCCAAAACACTAAACCCAAAACCATAAACCTTAAACCCGAAACCCTAAGCCCGAAACCCAAACCCAAAAACGCAAACCCTAAACCCTAACCCCTAAACCCTAAACCCTAAATACAAAATGCTAACACAAAACGCTAACCCCAGACCCAAAACCCTAAACCCTAAACACTAAATCCTAAACCCTAAATAGTAAACCCTAAACCCTAAACCAAGAACCCTAAACCCAAAAACCCAAACCTTAAAACCTAAACCTCTAAACCCAAAACCCTAAACCCTAAACCCTAAACCCTAAACCCTAAACCTTAAGCCCTAAAACCTAAACCCGAAACCCGAAACCCTAAACTTTAAACCCTAAACCCTAAACCCTAACCCAAAACCCAAAACCCTAAACCATAAACCCTAAACCCGAAACCCTAAACCTGAATCCCATAACCTGAAACCTTAACCCAAAACCCTAACCCCAAACCCTAAACCCAAAATTCGAGACCCTAACACCAAACCCTAACCCCAAACCCTAAACCCTAAACCCTAAGCACAAAACCCTAAACCCTAAACCAAAAATCCTAAATCCTAACCGCAAACCCTAAACGCTAAACCCTAAACCCTAAACCCAGAACCTTAAGCCCTAAAACCCCAACCCTAAAACCTAAACACCTAAAACCTAAACCCTAAACCATAAACTATTAACCGTAAACCCTAAACCCTAAACCAAGAACCTTAAGCCCTAAAACCCTAACCCAAATCCCTAAACCCAAAACCCAAAACCCCAAACCCTAAACCAAAAATCCTAAAACCTAACCGCAAACCCTAAAACCAAAACCCTAAACTCCAAACCCTAAACCGGAAATCCTAAACCCTAAACCCTAAACCCTAAACCCTAAACCCTAAACCCTAAACCCTAAACCTGAAACACTAAAACCTAAACCCTAAACCCTAAACCCTAAACCCTAAACCCTAAACTCTAAATCCAAAACCCTACACCCAAAACCATAAAACCTAAGCCCTAAACCCTCGACCCTAAAAACCTTAGACCCTAAACCCTAAACCCTAAACACTTAACCAAAAACCCGAAACCCCAAGTACAAAACACAAAACCCTAAACCCTAAACCCCAAACACAAAACCCTAAACCGTATAACCCAAAACCCTAAATACCTAAACACTAAACCCTAAACCCTAAACGCTAAGCCAAAACCCTAAACCCTAAACCCCAAACCGGAAACCATAAACCCTAAACCTTAAATCTCTTTTTTTTTACA
>NW_026651691.1:82500-83841 GCF_029873635.1 Malania oleifera | reverse complement strand
ATGACGGGGGTTTAGTGGCGGGTTCGGGTTGGTGTTGGGTTAGAAATTAGGGTTTACGGTCTAGGGTTTAGGGTTTAGTGTTTCGGGTTTAGGGTTTCGGATTACGGTTTCGGGTTAGGGTTTCAGGTTTAGGGTGTTGGGTTTTAGGTTTATGATTTTGGGTTTTGGGTTTAGGGTTTAGGGTTTATGGTTTAGGGTTTCGGGTTTGGGGTTATGGTTTAGGGTTTAGGGTTTAGGGTTTAGGTTTAGGGTTTTGGGTTCAGGGTTTGGGGTTTAGGGTTTCGTGTTTAGGGTTTCAGGTTTTCGGTTTTGGGTTTAGTGTTTAGGGTTTAGCGTTTAGGGTTTTTAGAGTCCAGGGTCTAGAGTTTGTGGTTTTAGGGTTTTGGTTTTAAGGTTTACGGTTCTCGGCTTAGGGTTTAGGGTTTAGGGTTTAGGGTTTAGGGTTTAGGGTTTAGGGTTTAGGGTTTAGGGTTTAGGGTTTAGGTGTTTAGGTTTTAGGGTTTGGATTTTAGGGTTTAGGGTTATGGATTTAAGGTTTAGGGTTTAGCGTTCAGGGCTTAGGGTTTGGGGTTTAGGTTTTCGGGTTTAGGGTTTAGGGTTTAGGGTTTAGGGTTTAGAATTTAGGGTTTAGGGTTTGGGGTTTATTGTTTCACGTTTTGTGTTTTTGGTTTTGGGTTTAGGGTTTAGGGTTTTTGGTTTATGGTTTAGGGTTTCGGTTTAGCGTTTAAGGCTTAGGGTTTAGGGTTTCCGGGTTAGGGTTTCGAGTTTAGGGTTTAGGGTTTAGGGTTTAGATTCTGGATTTAGAGTTTAGGGTTTAGCATTCAGGGCTTAGGGTTTAGGGTTTGGGGTTTAGGGTTTCGGGTTTAGGGTTTAGGGTTTAGGGTTTAGAATTTAGGGTTTAGGGTTTATTGTTTCTCGTTTTGTGTTTTTGGTTTTGGGTTTAGGGTTTAGGGTTTTTGGTTTATGGTTTAGGGTTTCGGGTTTAGGGTTTAAGGCTTAGGGTTTAGGGTTTAGGGTTTCGGGGTTAGGGTTTCGAGTTTATGGTTTAGGGTTTAGGGTTTAGGGTTTGGGATTTGTGGTTAGGGTTTGGGGTTAGGGTTTAGGATTTTGGGTTTAGGGTTTAGGGTTTAGGCTTTAGGGTTTGGGGTTTAGGGTTTGGGGATTAGGTTTTGGGGTTTATGGTTCGGGGTTATGGTTTGGTGTTAGGGTTTTGAATTTAGCGTTTAGGGTCTAGGGTTTAGGGTTTAGTGTTTAGGGTTTGGGGTTTGGGGTTAGGGTTTCTGATTAGGGGTTCGGGTTTGGGGTTTGGGGTTTTGGGTTTAGGTTTTAGGGTTTCAGGTT
>NW_026651691.1:0-75000 GCF_029873635.1 Malania oleifera | reverse complement strand
AGGGTCTAGGGTTTAGGGTTTATGTTTAGGGTTTAGGGTTTCGGGTTAGGGTTTCGGGTTTAGGGTTTCAGTTTAGGGTTTAGGTTTTAGGGTTTCAGGTTTACGGTTTTGGATTTAGGGTTTTGGGTTTTGGGTTTTGGGTTTAGGATGTAGGGTTTAGGATTTAAGGTTTAGGGTGTTGGGCTTAGAGTTTAGGGCTTAGTGTTTTGGGGTTGGGTTTCGGATTAGGGTTTCGGGTTTAGGGTTTCGAGTTTACGTTTTAGGGTTTGGGGTTTAGGTTTTAGGGTTTAGGGTTTAGGGTTTAGGGTTAGGGTTTCAGTTTTCGGGTTTAGGGTTTAGGGTTTAGGGTTTAGGGTTTAGGGTTTAGGTTTTTAGGTTTTAGGGTTTGGGTTTTAGGGTTTAGGGTTTAGGGTTTTGGGTTTAGGGTTTAGGGTTTAGGGTTTTGGGTTAGGGTTTGGGGTTAGGGTTTTGGATTTTGGGTTTAGGATTTACGGTTTAGGGTTTACGTCTCTAGTTTTTAGGGTTTGGGTTTTTGGGTTTAGGGTTTGGGGTTTATGGTTCGAGGTTAGTGTTTGGTGTTAGGGTTTCGGGTTTAGGGTTTAGGGTTTTAGGTTTATGGTTTAGGGTTTAGGGTTTAGGGTTTAGTGTTTTGGGTTTCAAGTTTAGGGTTTAGGGTTTAGGGTTTAGGGTTTAGGGTTTAGGGTTTAGGGTTTAGGGTTTAGGGTTTAGGGTTTTGGGTTTAAGGTTTTGGGTTTTGGGTTTTCGGTTTAGGGTTTAGGGTTTAGGGTTTCCGGTTTCGGGTTTAGGGTTTAGGGTTTAGGGTTTATGGTTTAGAGTTATGGGTTTTTGGTTTAAGGATTAGGGTTTTGGGTTTCGGGTATAGGGTTTAGGGTTTAGGGTTTAGGGTTTGGGGTTAGGGTTTAGGGTTTAGTGTTTAAGGTTTATGGTTTGGGGTTAGGGTTTGGGGTTTAGGGTTTAGGGTTTAGGGTTTCAGGTATATTGTTTTGGGTTTTGGGTTTAGGGTTTAGTGTTTTGGGTTTAGGGTTTAGGGTTTGGGGTTTAGGGTTTAGGGTTTAGGATTTAACATTAGGGTTTTGGGTTAGGGTTTCGGGTTTCGGGTTTAGGGGTTAGGATTTAGGGTTTAGGGTTTAGGGTTTAGGGTTTAGGGTTTGGGGTTAGGGTTTAGGGTTTATGGTTTAGGGTTTAGCGTTTGGGGTTAGGGTTTGGGGTTTAAGGTTTCGTGTATAGGGTTTCGGGTTTAGGGTTTAGGGTTTAGGGTTTACGGTTAGCTTTGAGGGTTTCGGGTTTTGGATTTCTTTTTCTGGTTTAGCATTTCGGGTGTAGGGTTTTCGGTTTAGGGTTTTGGGTTTAAGGTTTCGCGTTTCGGGTTTCAGGTTTCAGGTTTAGGTTTAGGGTTTAATGTTTAGGGTTTAGGGTTTAGGGTTTAGGTGTTTAGGTTTTAGGGTTTTGGTTTTAGGGTTTAGCGTTTTGGGTTTTGGGTTTAGGGTTTAGGGCTTAAGGTGTGGGGTTAGGGTTTTGGGTTAGGGTTTGGGGTTTAGGGTTTAGAGTTTAGGTTTTATGGTTTCGGGCTTAGGGTTTACTGTTTACGGGCTTAGAGTTTGGGGCTTAGGGTTTAGCGTTTATGGTTTACGATTAGGGTTTAGGATCTCGGCTTTTGGGTTTAGGGTTTATGGTTTAGGGTTTCGGGTTTTAGGTTTCGGGTTTTTGGTGTAGGGTTTAGGGTTTAGGGTTTAGGGTTTGTTTAGGTTTTAGGGTTTGGGTTTCAGGGTTTAGGGCTCTAGGTTTAGGGGTTAGGGTTTTGGGTTTAGGGTTCAGGGTTTAATGTTTGGGGTTAGGGTTTGGGGTTAGGGTTTCGTATTTAGTGTTTAGGGTTTAGGGTTTTGGGTTTAGTGTTTAGGTCTTTAGGTTTTAGGATTTGGGTTTTAAGTTTTTGGGTTCTCGATTTAGGGTTCAACGTTTAGGGTTTAGGGTTTAGGGTTTAGGTGCTTAGGTTTTAGGGTTTGGGTTTTAAGGTTTAGGGTTCTGGATTTAGGGTTTAGGGTTTAGGGTTTAGGGTTTAGCGCTCAGGGCTTAGGGTTTAGGGTTTGGGGGTTAGGGTTTTGGGTTTAGGGTTTAGGGTTTAGGGTTTAGAATTTAGGGTTTAGGGTTTAGGGTTTAGGGTTTATTGTTTCACGTTTTGTGTTTTTGGTTTTGGGTTCAGTGTTTAGTGTTTTTGGTTTATGGTTTAGGGTTTTGGGTTTAGGGTTTAGGGCTTAGGGTTTTGGGTTTCGGGGTAAGGGTTTCGAGTTTAGGGTTTAGGTTTGGGGTTTAGGGTTTAGGGTTTGGTGTTTTGGGTTTAGGGTTTAGGGTTTAAGGTTTTGGGTTTTGGGTTTAGTGTTTACGGTTTAGGGTTTTGGGTTTAGTGTTTAGTGTTTAGGGTTTAGGGTTTGCCGTTACGGTTTGGGGTTAGGGTTTAGGATTTTTGGTTTAGGGTTTAGGGTTTAGGTTTTAGGGTTTAGGATTTAGGGTTTGGGGTATATGGTTTGGGGTTAGGGTTTGGTGTTAAGGTTTTGAATTTAGCATTTAGGGTCTAGGGTTTAGGGTTTAGTGTTTAGGGTTTAGGGTTTGGGGTTAGGGTTTGTGGTTAGGGGTTCGAGTTTAGGGTTTGGGGTTTAGGGTTTAGGTTTTAGTGTTTCAGGTTTACGGTTTTGGGTTTAGGGTTAAGGGTTTTGGGTTTAGGGTTTAGGGTGTAGGGTTTAGGATTTAAGGTATAGGGTTTTGGGCTTAAAGTTTAGGGTTTAAGGTTTCGGGGTGGGGTTTCGGATTAGGGTTTCGGGTTTAGGGTTTCGAGTTTACGTTTTAGGGTTTAGGGTTTAGGTTTTAGGGTTTAGGGTTTAGGGTTAGGGTTTCGGGTTTCAGGTTTAGGGTTTAGGGTTTAGGGTTTGAGGTTTAGGGTTTAGGTTTTAGGTTTTAGGGTTTGGGTTTTAGGGTTTAGGGTTTAGGGTTTTGGGTTTACGGTTTAGGGTTTTGGGTTTGGGGTTAGGGTTTTGGATTTTGGGTTTAGGATTTAGGGTTTAGGGTTTACGTCTATAGTTTTTAGGGTGTTTTTGGGTTTAGGGTTTGGGGTTTATGGTTCGAGGTTAGTGTTTGGTGTTAGGGTTTCGGGTTTAGGGTTTAGGGTTTTAGGTTTATGGTTTAGGGTTTATGGTTTAGGGTTTAGTGTTTTGGGTTTCAAGTTTAGGGTTTAGGGTTTAGGGTTTAGGGTTTAGGGTTTAGGGTTTAGGGTTTAGGGTTTAGGGTTTAATGTTTAGGGTTTTGGGTTTTGGGTTTAGGGTTTAGGGTTTAGGGTTTCCAGTTTCGGGTTTAGGGTTTAGGGTTTAAGGTTTAGGGTTTAGAGTTTAGCGTTTTTGGTTTAAGGATTAGGGTTTCGGGTTTAGGGTTTAGGGTTTAGGGTTTAGGGTTTGGGGTTAGGGTTTAGGGTTTAGTGTTTAGGGTTTGGGGTTTACAGTTTAGGGTTTAGTGTTTCAGGTTTATGGTTTTGGGTTTTGGGTTTAGGGTTTAGTGTTTTGGGTTTAGGGTTTAGTGTTTTGGGTTTAGGGTTTAGGGTTTGGGGTTTAGGGTTTAGGGTTTAGGGTTTAGGGTTTCGGGTTAGGGTTTCGGGTTTCGGGTTTAGGGTTTAGGGTTTAGGGTTTAGGGTTTAGGGTTTAGGGTTTCGGGCCTCAAGTTTCGCGTTTCGGGTTTAGGGTTTAGGGTTTACGATTTAGGGTTTAGGGTTTGGGGTTTTCGGTTTAGGGTTTTGGGTTAGGGTTTTGGGTTTAGGGTTTATGGTTTAGGGTTTGGATTTTAGGGTTTAGTATTCGGGGTTTAGGGTTTAGGGTTTAGGGTTAGGGTTTAGGGTTTATGGTTAGGGTTTGGGGTTTAGGGTTTGGGTTTTAGGGTTTGGGGTTTAGGGTTTAGGGTTTAGGGTTGAGTTGTTTAGGGTTTAGGGTTTAGGGTTTGGGGTTTAGGGTTTTAGGGCTTAGGGTTTTGTGTTTAGTGTTTAGGGTTTTTGGTTTTGTGTTTTGTACTTGGGGTTTCTGGTTTTTGGTTTAAGGTTTAGTGTTTAGGGTTTAGCGTTTAGGGTTTTTAGTGTCCAGCGTTTAGGCTTTTCTTTTTACGGTTTTGGGTTTATGGTTTTGGATTTAGAGTTTGGGGTTGAGGGTTTCGGGTTTAGGGTTTCGTATTTAGGGTTTAGGGTTCTGGGTTTAGTGTTTATGGTTTAGGGTTTAGGGTTTGGGGTTTATGGTTCGGGGTTAGGGTTTGGTGCTAGGGTTTCGGATTTAGGGTTTAGGTTCTAGGGTTTAGGGTTTAGTGTTTAGGGTTTAGGGTTTGGGGTTAGGGTTTTGGGTTTAGGGTTTAGGGTTTCAGGTTTATGGTTTTGGGTTTAGGGTTTAGGGTTTAGTGTTTTGGGTTTAAGGTTTAGGGTTTATGGTTTAGGGTTGAGGATTTAACGTTTTGGGTTTAGGGTTTAGGGTTTACGGTTAAAGGGTTTCGGGTTAGGGTTTTAGGTTTAGAGTTTCAGATGTAGGGTTTAGGATTTAGGGTTTAGGGTTTAGGGTTTAGGGTGTCGGGCTTCGGATTTAGGGTTTAGGGTTTACGATTTAGAGTTTAGGGTATAGGGTTTTGGGTTTAGGGTTTAGGTTTTGGGTTTTGAGCTAGGGTTTAGGGTTTAGGGTTTATGGTTTAGGGTTTGGGTTTTAGGGTTTAGTGTTCGTGGTTTAGGGTTTAGGGTTTTGGGTTTAAGGTTAGGGTTTGGGGTTTAGGGTTTGGGTTTTAGGGTTTAGGGTTGTTGGTTAGGGTTTAGGGTTTAGGGTTTGGGGTTTTGGGTTTAGGGTTGAGGTGTTTAGGGTTTTGGGTTTATGGTTTGGGGTTTAGGGTTTTAGGGCTTAGGGTTTTGTGTTTAGGGTTTAGGGTTTAAGGTTTTGTGTTTTGTACTTGGGGTTTCTGGTTTTTGGTTTAGGGTTTAGTTGTTAGGGTTTAGCGTTTTGGGTTTTTAGGGTTCAGGTTTTAGCATTTAGTTTTTAGGGTTTTGGGTTTGTGGTTTTGGATTTAGGGTTTAGTGTTGAGGGTTTCGGGTTTAGGGTTTTAGTTTTAGGGTTTAGGGTTCTAGGTTTAGTGTTTAGGGTTTATGGTTTAGGGTTTAGCGTATGGGGTTAGGGTTTAGGGTTTATGGTTTAGGATTTAGGGATTAGGGTTTAGGGTTTGGGGTTAGGTTTTTTGGTTCAGGATTTCGGGTTTAGTGCTTCATGTTTAGGGTTTTTGGTTTAGGGTTTAGGGTTTAGGGTTTAGTGTTTAGGGTTTACGGTTAGGGTTAAGGGTTTCGGGTTTACGGTTTAGGGTTTCGGGTTTCAGGTTTCAGGTCTCGGGTTTAGGGTTTAGGGTTTCGTGTTCTAGGTCTCAGCTTTCGGGCTTAAGGTTTAGGGTTTAGGGTTTAGGGTTTAGGTGTTTAGGTTTTATGGTTTGGGTTTTAGGGCTTAGGGTTTAGGTTTTAGGGTTTAGGGTTTAAGGTTTGGGGTTAGGGTTTCGTATTTAGGGTTTAGGGTTTAGGGTTAATGGTTTAGGATTTAATGTTTAGGGTTTTGGGTTTAGGGTTTAGGGTTTCGGGTTTAGGGTTTCGGGCTTTAAGTTTCGGGTTTAGGGTTTAGGGTTTAGGGTTTACGATTTTGGGTTTAGGGTTTAGGGTTTTGGGTTTTGGGTTTTGGGTTAGGGTTTAGGGTTTGGGGATCATGGTTTAGGGTTTGGGCTTTGTGGTTTAGTGTTCGGGGTTTAGGGTTTAGGGTTTAGGGTTTAAGGTTAAGGTTTGGGGTTTAGGGTTTGGGTTTTAGGATTTAGGGTTTTTGGTTAGGGTTTAGGGTTTAGTGTTTGGGGTTTAGGGTTTAGGGTTGAGGTGTTTAGGGTTTAGGGTTTAGGGTTTAGGGTTTAGGGTTTAGGGTTTAGGGTTTAGGGTTTAGGGTTTAGGGTTTAGGGTTTAGGGTTTAGGGTTTGGGGTTTAGGGTTTTGGGTTGAGGTGTTTAGGGTTTAGGGTTTAGGGTTTTAGGGCTTAGGGGTTAGTGTTTAGGGTTTAGGGTTTAGGGTTTTGTGTTTTGTATTTGGCGCTTTTAGTTTTTAATTTTTGGTTTAGTGTTTAAGGTTTTGCGTTCAGGGTTTTTTGGGTCCAGGGTTTGGGGTTTAGTTTTTAGGGTTTTGGGTTTATGGTTTTGGATTTAGAGTTTAGGGTCGAGGGTTTAGGGTTTAGGGTTTTGGATTTCGGGTTTAGGGTTCTGGGTTTAGTGTTTGGGGTTTAGGGTTTAGGGTTTAGGGTTTAGGGTTTAGGGTTTGGGGTTATGGTTTAGGGTTTAGGGTTTCGGGTTTAGGGTTTGGGGTTAGGTTTTCGGGTTTAAGGTTTCAGGTTTACGGTTTTGGGTTTAGGGTTTAGGGTTAGGGGTTTTGGGTTTAGGCTTCAGGGTTTAGGGTTTAAGGTTTGGGTTTAGGGTTTCAGGTTTCACGTTTCGCGTTTCGGATTTCGGACTTAGGGTTCTGGGTTTGGGGTTAAGGGTTTAGGTTTTCAAGTCTCGGGTTTCGGATTTAGGGTTTAGGGTTTAGGGTTTAAGGTTCAGGTGTTTAGGTTTTAGGGTTTAGGGTTCTAGGTGTAGGGTTTAGGGTTTAGCATTTAGGGTTTAACGTTTGGGGTTAGGGTTTGGGGTTAGGGTTTCGTATTTAGGGTTTACGGTTTAGCGTTTAGGGTTTAGGGTTTAGGGTTTAGGTGTTTAGGTTTTGGGGTTTGAGTTTTAAGGTTGAGGTTCTGCATTTAGGGTTTAGGGTTTAGGGTTTAGGTTTTAGGGCTTAGGGTTTATGGTTTAGGGATTTGGGTTTAGGTTTTAGGGCTTAGGGTTTATTGTTTAGGGATTTGGGTTTAGGTTTTAGGGTTTAGGGTGTGGGGTTTAGCGTTTAAGGCTTAGGGTTTAGGGTTTAGGGTTTAAGGTTTCGGGTTTAGGGTTGAGGGTTTAGGGTTTAAGGTTTTGGGTTTAGAATTTAGGGTTTAGGGTTTAGGGTTTCAGGTTATGGGGATTTGGGTTTTGTGTTTAGGGTTTAGGGTTTTATGTTTAGGGTTTAGGGTTTGGGTTTTAGGGTTTAGGGCTTAGGGTTTAGGGTTTTGGCGTTAGAGTTTCGAGTTTAGGGTTTAGGGTTTTGGGTTTAGGGTTTCGGATTTATGGTTTCGGGTTTAGGGTTTAGGGTTTAGAGTTTAGGATTTACGGTTTAGGGTTTAGGGTTTACTATTTTAGGTTTTGGGTTTAGGGTTTAGGGTTTAGGGTTTGCTGTTAGGGTTTGCTGTTAGGGTTTGGGTTAGGGTTTTGGGTTTAGGGTTTAGGGTTTAGGGTTTAGTGTTTAGTGTTTGGGGCTTATGGTTTGGGGTTAGGGTTTGGTGTTAAGGTTTCAGATTTAGGGTTTAGGGTCTAGGGTTTAGGATTTAGTGTTTAGGGTTTAGGGTTTGAGGTTAGGGTTTGGGGTTAGGGTTTTGGGTTTTGGGTTTCGGGTTTAGGTTTTCAGGTTTACGGTTTTTGGGCTTAGGGTTTAGGGTTTTTGGTTTTGGGTTTAGGATTTGGGGTTAGGGTTTAGGGTTTAGGGTTTAGGGTTTAGGGTTTCAGGTTTATGGTTTGGGGTTAGGGTTTCGGGTTTATGTTTTTGGGGTTAGAGTTTGAGGTTTATGGTTTTGGGTTTAGGGTTTTGGGTTTTCGGTTTAGGGGTTAGGGTTTAGGGTTTACAGTTTGGGTTTAGGGTTTCGGGTTTCGGGTTTAGGATTTCGGGTTTTGGGTTTTGGGTTTAGGGTTTATGGTTTAGGGTTTAGAGTTTGGGGTTTCAGGTTTCAGGTTTAGGGTTTTGGGTTTACGATTTAGGGTTTAGGGTTTAGGGTTTGGGGTTTAAGGTTTAGTGTTAGGGTTTCGGATTTAGGGTTTAGGGTTTAGGGTTTAGGGTTTAGTGTTTAGGGTTTAGGGTTTGGTTTTTGGGTTTCGGGTTTAGGGTTTAGGGTTTAGGGTTTCAGGTTTATGGTTTTGGGTTTAGGGCTTACGATTTAGGGTTTTGGGTTTAGGGTTTAAGATTTAGAGTTTAGGATTTAACGTTTAGGGTTTAGGCTTTAAGGTTTAGGGTTTCGGGTTAGGGTTTTGGGTTTAGGGTTTCGGGTTTAGGGTTTAGGGTTTAGGGTTTTAGGTTTTGGGTTTAGGGTTTCGGGCTTCAGGTTTCGGGTTTCGGGTTTAGGGTTTACGATTTAGGGTTTAGGGTTTTGGGTTAGGGTTTAGGGTTTAGGGTTTATGGTTTATGGTGTTGGGTTTGGGTTTTAGGGTTTAGTCTTCGGGGTTTAGAATTTAGGGTTTAGGGTTTAAGGTTAGGCTTTGGGTTTTAGGATTTAGGGTTTTTGGTTAGGGTTTAGGGTTTAGGGTTTAAGGTTCAGGGTTTAGGGTTTAGGGTTTGGGGTTTTGGGTTTTGGGTTGAGGTTTTAGGGTTTAGTGTTTTGGGTTTTAGGTCTTAAGGTTTAGTGTTAAGGGTTTTGGATTTATGGTTTTGTGTTTTGTGCTTGGGGTTTCTAGTTTTTGGTTTAGGGTTTAGTGCTTAGGGTTTAGCATTTAGGGTTTTTAGGGTCTAGGGTTTAGGGTTTAATTTTCAGGGTTTTGGGCTTATAGTTTTGGATTTAGAGTTTAGGGTTGAGGGTTTCAGGTTTAGGGTTTTGGACTTAGGTTTTTGGGTTCTTGGTTTAATATTTAGGGTTTAGGGATTAGGGTTTGTGGTTAGGGTTTAGGGTTTAGGGTTTTGGGTTTAGGGTTCGGGGTTAGGTTTTGGGGTTTTGGGTTTCGAGTTTAGGGTTTCAGGTTTACGATTTTGGGTTTAGAGTTTAGGGTTTATGGTTTAGGCTTTATGGTTAGGGTTTAGGGTTTGGAGTATCGGGTTTGGGGTTTAGGATTTCGGGTTTTGGTTTTTAGGTTTAGGATTTAGGGTTTAGGGTTTAGGGTTTCGGGTTTCAGGTCTCAGTTTTCAGGTTTAGGGTTTAGGGTTTAGGGTTTTGGGTTAGGGTTTCGGGTTTCGGGTTTAGGGTTTAGGGTTTAGGGTTTCAGGTTTATGGTTTTGGGTTTAGGGTTTAGGGTTTTGGGTTAGGGTTTAGGGTTTAGGGTTTAGGGTCTAGGGTTTAGGATTTAACGTTTAGGGTTTAGGGTTTAGGGTTTCGGGTTAGGGTTTCGGGTTTAGGGTTTTAGGTTTAGCGTTTTGGGTTTAGGGTTTAGGGTTTCGGGCTTCAGGTTTCGGGTTTCGGGTTTAGGGTTTAGGGTTTAGGGTTTAGGGTTTAGGGTTTGGGGTTAAGGTTTGGTGTTAGGGTTTGGGGTTTAGGGTTTGGGTTTTAGGGTTTAGGGTTTTTGGTTAGGGTTTGGGGTTTAGGGTTTAGTGTTTAGGGTTTGGGGTTTAGTGTCTATGGTTGAGGTGCTTAGGGTTTAGGGTTGAGGATTTAACGTTTTGGGTTTAGGGTTTAGGGTTTACGGTTAAAGGGTTTCGGGTTAGGGTTTTAGGTTTAGAGTTTCAGATGTAGGGTTTAGGATTTAGGGTTTAGGGTTTAGGGTTTAGGGTGTCGGGCTTCGGATTTAGGGTTTAGGGTTTACGATTTAGAGTTTAGGGTATAGGGTTTTGGGTTTAG
Source organism: Malania oleifera (assembly GCF_029873635.1). Lineage (NCBI taxonomy): Eukaryota > Viridiplantae > Streptophyta > Magnoliopsida > Santalales > Ximeniaceae > Malania > Malania oleifera. Next base: position 65,306 of record NW_026651691.1, on the reverse strand, counting down.
GGTTTAGGTTTTGGGTTTTGAGCTAGGGTTTAGGGTTTAGGGTTTATGGTTTAGGGTTTGGGTTTTAGGGTTTAGTGTTCGAGGTTTAGGGTTTAGGGTTTAGGGTTTAAGGTTAGGGTTTGGGTTTTAGGGTTTAGGGTTTATGGTTAGGGTTTAGCGTTTAGGGTTTAGGGTTTTGGATTTAGGTTTGAGGTGTTTAGGGTTTTGGGTTTAGGGTTTAGGTTTTAGGGTTTTAGGACGTAGGGTTTTGTGTTTAGGGTTTAGGGTTTAGGGTTTTGTGTTTTGTACTTGGGGTTTCTTGTTTTTGGTTTAGGGTTTAGTTGTTAGGGTTTAGCGTTTTGGGTTTTTAGGGTTCAGGTTTTAGCATTTAGTTTTTAGGGTTTTGGGTTTGTGGTTTTGGATTTAGGGTTTAGTGTTGAGGGTTTCGGGTTTAGGGTTTTAGTTTTAGGGTTTAGGGTTCTAGGTTTAGTGTTTAGGGTTTATGGTTTAGGGTTTAGCGTATGGGGTTAGGGTTTAGGGTTTATGGTTTAGGATTTAGGGATTAGGGTTTAGGGTTTGGGGTTAGGTTTTTTGGTTCAGGATTTCGGGTTTAGTGCTTCATGTTTAGGGTTTTTGGTTTAGGGTTTAGGGTTTAGGGTTTAGTGTTTAGGGTTTACGGTTAGGGTTAAGGGTTTCGGGTTTACGGTTTAGGGTTTCGGGTTTCAGGTTTCAGGTCTCGGGTTTAGGGTTTAGGGTTTCGTGTTCTAGGTCTCAGCTTTCGGGCTTAAGGTTTAGGGTTTAGGGTTTAGGGTTTAGGTGTTTAGGTTTTATGAATTGGGTTTTAGGGCTTAGGGTTTTGGGTTAAGGTTTGGGGTTAGGGTTTCGTATTTAGGGTTTGGGGTTTAGGGTTTAGGGTTTAGGATTTAACGTTTAGGGTTTAGGGTTTAGGGTTTAGGGTTTCGGGTTTAGGGTTTCGGGCTTTAAGTTTCGGGTTTAGGGTTTAGGGTTTAGGGTTTACGATTTTGGGTTTAGGGTTTAGGGTTTTGGGTTTTGGGTTTTGGGTTAGGGTTTAGGGTTTGGGGATCATGGTTTAGGGTTTGGGCTTTGTGGTTTAGTGTTCGGGGTTTAGGGTTTAGGGTTTAGGGTTTAAGGTTAAGGTTTGGGGTTTAGGGTTTGGGTTTTAGGGTTTAGGGTTTTTGGTTAGGGTTTAGGGTTTAGTGTTTGGGGTTTAGGGTTTAGGGTTGAGGTGTTTAGGGTTTAGGGTTTAGGGTTTAGGGTTTAGGGTTTAGGGTTTAGGGTTTAGGGTTTAGGGTTTAGGGTTTAGGGTTTAGGGTTTAGGGTTTGGGGTTTAGGGTTTTGGGTTGAGGTGTTTAGGGTTTAGGGTTTAGGGTTTTAGGGCTTAGGGGTTAGTGTTTAGGGTTTAGGGTTTAGGGTTTTGTGTTTTGTATTTGGCGCTTTTAGTTTTTAATTTTTGGTTTAGTGTTTAAGGTTTTGCGTTCAGGGTTTTTTGGGTCCAGGGTTTGGGGTTTAGTTTTTAGGGTTTTGGGTTTATGGTTTTGGATTTAGAGTTTAGGGTCGAGGGTTTAGGGTTTAGGGTTTTGGATTTCGGGTTTAGGGTTCTGGGTTTAGTGTTTGGGGTTTAGGGTTTAGGGTTTAGGGTTTAGGGTTTAGGGTTTGGGGTTATGGTTTAGGGTTTAGGGTTTCGGGTTTAGGGTTTGGGGTTAGGTTTTCGGGTTTAAGGTTTCAGGTTTACGGTTTTGGGTTTAGGGTTTAGGGTTAGGGGTTTTGGGTTTAGGCTTCAGGGTTTAGGGTTTAAGGTTTGGGTTTAGGGTTTCAGGTTTCACGTTTCGCGTTTCGGATTTCGGACTTAGGGTTCTGGGTTTGGGGTTAAGGGTTTAGGTTTTCAAGTCTCGGGTTTCGGATTTAGGGTTTAGGGTTTAGGGTTTAAGGTTCAGGTGTTTAGGTTTTAGGGTTTAGGGTTCTAGGTGTAGGGTTTAGGGTTTAGCATTTAGGGTTTAACGTTTGGGGTTAGGGTTTGGGGTTAGGGTTTCGTATTTAGGGTTTACGGTTTAGCGTTTAGGGTTTAGGGTTTAGGGTTTAGGTGTTTAGGTTTTGGGGTTTGAGTTTTAAGGTTGAGGTTCTGCATTTAGGGTTTAGGGTTTAGGGTTTAGGTTTTAGGGCTTAGGGTTTATGGTTTAGGGATTTGGGTTTAGGTTTTAGGGCTTAGGGTTTATTGTTTAGGGATTTGGGTTTAGGTTTTAGGGTTTAGGGTGTGGGGTTTAGCGTTTAAGGCTTAGTGTTTAGGGTTTAGGGTTTAAGGTTTCGGGTTTAGGGTTGAGGGTTTAGGGTTTAAGGTTTTGGGTTTAGAATTTAGGGTTTAGGGTTTAGGGTTTCAGGTTATGGGGATTTGGGTTTTGTGTTTAGGGTTTAGGGTTTTATGTTTAGGGTTTAGGGTTTGGGTTTTAGGGTTTAGGGCTTAGGGTTTAGGGTTTTGGCGTTAGAGTTTCGAGTTTAGGGTTTAGGGTTTTGGGTTTAGGGTTTCGGATTTATGGTTTCGGGTTTAGGGTTTAGGGTTTAGAGTTTAGGATTTACGGTTTAGGGTTTAGGGTTTACTATTTTAGGTTTTGGGTTTAGGGTTTAGGGTTTAGGGTTTGCTGTTAGGGTTTGCTGTTAGGGTTTGGGTTAGGGTTTTGGGTTTAGGGTTTAGGGTTTAGGGTTTAGTGTTTAGTGTTTGGGGCTTATGGTTTGGGGTTAGGGTTTGGTGTTAAGGTTTCAGATTTAGGGTTTAGGGTCTAGGGTTTAGGATTTAGTGTTTAGGGTTTAGGGTTTGAGGTTAGGGTTTGGGGTTAGGGTTTTGGGTTTTGGGTTTCGGGTTTAGGTTTTCAGGTTTACGGTTTTTGGGCTTAGGGTTTAGGGTTTTTGGTTTTGGGTTTAGGATTTGGGGTTAGGGTTTAGGGTTTAGGGTTTAGGGTTTAGGGTTTCAGGTTTATGGTTTGGGGTTAGGGTTTCGGGTTTATGTTTTTGGGGTTAGAGTTTGAGGTTTATGGTTTTGGGTTTAGGGTTTTGGGTTTTCGGTTTAGGGGTTAGGGTTTAGGGTTTACAGTTTGGGTTTAGGGTTTCGGGTTTCGGGTTTAGGATTTCGGGTTTTGGGTTTTGGGTTTAGGGTTTATGGTTTAGGGTTTAGAGTTTGGGGTTTCAGGTTTCAGGTTTAGGGTTTTGGGTTTACGATTTAGGGTTTAGGGTTTAGGGTTTGGGGTTTAAGGTTTAGTGTTAGGGTTTCGGATTTAGGGTTTAGGGTATAGGGTTTAGGGTTTAGTGTTTAGGGTTTAGGGTTTGGTTTTTGGGTTTCGGGTTTAGGGTTTAGGGTTTAGGGTTTCAGGTTTATGGTTTTGGGTTTAGGGTTTAGGTTTTAGGGTTATTGGGTTTAGGGTTTAAGATTTAGAGTTTAGGATTTAACGTTTAGGGTTTAGGTTTTAAGGTTTAGGGTTTCGGGTTAGGGTTTGGGTTTAGGGTTTCGGGTTTAGGGTTTAGGGTTTAGGGTTTTAGGTTTTGGGTTTAGGGTTTCGGGCTTCAGGTTTCGGGTTTCGGGTTTAGGGTTTACGATTTAGGGTTTAGGGTTTTGGGTTAGGGTTTAGGGTTTAGGGTTTATGGTTTATGGTGTTGGGTTTGGGTTTTAGGGTTTAGTCTTCGGGGTTAGAATTTAGGGTTTAGGGTTTAAGGTTAGGCTTTGGGTTTTAGGATTTAGGGTTTTTGGTTAGGGTTTAGGGTTTAGGGTTTAAGGTTCAGGGTTTAGGGTTTAGGGTTTGGGGTTTTGGGTTTTGGGTTGAGGTTTTAGGGTTTAGTGTTTTGGGTTTTAGGTCTTAAGGTTTAGTGTTAAGGGTTTTGGATTTATGGTTTTGTGTTTTGTGCTTGGGGTTTCTAGTTTTTGGTTTAGGGTTTAGTGCTTAGGGTTTAGCATTTAGGGTTTTTAGGGTCTAGGGTTTAGGGTTTAATTTTCAGGGTTTTGGGCTTATAGTTTTGGATTTAGAGTTTAGGGTTGAGGGTTTCAGGTTTAGGGTTTTGGACTTAGGTTTTTGGGTTCTTGGTTTAATATTTAGGGTTTAGGGATTAGGGTTTGTGGTTAGGGTTTAGGGTTTAGGGTTTTGGGTTTAGGGTTCGGGGTTAGGTTTTGGGGTTTTGGGTTTCGAGTTTAGGGTTTCAGGTTTACGATTTTGGGTTTAGAGTTTAGGGTTTATGGTTTAGGCTTTATGGTTAGGGTTTAGGGTTTGGAGTATCGGGTTTGGGGTTTAGGATTTCGGGTTTTGGTTTTTAGGTTTAGGATTTAGGGTTTAGGGTTTAGGGTTTCGAGTTTCAGGTCTCGGGTTTCGGGTTTAGGGTTTAGGGTTTAGGGTTTTGGTTTTCGGGTTAGGATTTTGGGTTTGGGGTTTAGGGTTTAGGGTTTCAGGTTTATGGTTTTTGGTTTACGGTTTAGGGTTTTGGGTTAGGGTTTAGGGTTTAGGGTTTAGGGTCTAGGGTTTAGGATTTAACGTTTAGGGTTTAGCGTTTAGGGTTTCAGGTTAGGGTTTCGGGTTTAGCGTTTTAGGTTTAGCGTTTTGGGTTTAGGGTTTAGGGTTTCGGGCTTCAGGTTTCGGGTTTCGGGTTTAGGGTTTAGGGTTTAGGGTTTAGGGTTTAGGGTTTGGGGTTAAGGTTTGGTGTTAGGGTTTGGGGTTTAGGGTTTGGGTTTTAGGGTTTAGGGTTTTTGGTTAGGGTTTGGGGTTTAGGGTTTAGTGTTTAGGGTTTGGGGTTTAGTGTCTATGGTTGAGGTGCTTAGGGTTTAGGGTTTAGGGTTTAGGGTTTAGGGTTTTAGGGTTTAGGGTTTAGTGTTTAGGATTTAGGATTTTGGAATTAGGATTAAGCGATTAGGGTTTTTAGGGTCCGGGGTTTAGGGTTTAGTTTTTAGGGTTTATTATTTTTGATTTAGAGTTTACGGTTGAGGGTTGAGGGTTTTGGGTTTAGGGTTTTTAGGGTTTCGGGTTTAGGGTTTTGGATTTAGGGTTTAGGGTTCTGGGTTTTGTATTTAGGGTTTAGGGTTTAGGGTTTCCAGTTTACGATTTTGGGTGTAGGGTTTAGGGTTTAGGGTTTACGGTTAGGGTTTAGGGTTTCGGGTTTCGGGTTTCGGGTTTTGGATTTCGGGTTTAGGGTTTTCGATTTAGGGTTTAGGGTTTAGGTTTTAGGGGTTTGGGTTTCAGGTTTAGACTTTTGGGTTTACGGTTTAGGGTTGGGTTTTTGGTTTTATGGTTAGGGTTTAGGGTTTTGGGTTTAGGGTTTAGGGTTTAGGTTTTGGGTATTATGGTTCGAGGTTAAGGTTTGGTGTTAGGGTTTCAGATTTAGGGTTTAGGGTTTATTGTTTAGGTTTTAGGGTTTGGGTTTTAGGGTTAGGGTTTAGGGTTTCGGGTTTACGGTTTACGGTTTAGGGTTTAGGGCTTGGGGTTAGGGTTTGGGTTTAGCGTTTAGCGTTTACAGTTTAGGGTTTAGGTCTTTAGGTTTTTGGGTTTGGGTTTTAGGGTTTAGGGTTTTGGGTTTAGGGTTTACAGTTTAGGGTTTAGGATTTAGGGCTTTAGGTTTAGGGTTCGGGTTATGGTTTCGAATTTAGGGCTTAGGGTCTAGGGTTTAGGGTTTAGTGTTTAGGGCTTACGGTTTAGGTTTGGTGTTTCGGGTTAGGGTTTGGGTTTCGGGTTTAGAGTTTTGGATTTAGGGTTTAGGGTTTACGGTTTACGGTTTAGGGTTATGGTTTAGGTTTTAGGGTATAGTGTTTAGGGTTTAGGTTTTAGGTTTTAGGGTTCGGGGTTTAGGGTTTAGGGTTTAGGGTTTAGGGTTTGGGGTTAGGGTTTGGGGTTTACGGTTTGGGTTTTAGGGTTTAGGGTTTTGGGTTAGGGTTTAAGGTTTCGGGTTTAGGGTTTAGGGTTTGAGGTTTAGGGTTTAGGGTTGAGGTGTTTAGGGTTTAGGGTTTAAGGTTTAGAGTTTAGGGTTTAGTTTCTATGGTTTTGGGTTGAGGGTTTTGGATTTAGAGTTTAGAGTTTAGGGTTTAGGGTTCAGGGTTTAGGGTTTAGGGTTAAGGGATTAGGGTTGAGGGTTTTTGGTTTAGGGTGTCAGGTTTAGGGTTTAGGGTTTAGGGTTTTGGGTTCCAGGTTTAGGATTTGGGTTTTGGGTTTTGGGTTTTTGGTTTCGGGTTTAGTGTTTAGGGTTCAGGGTTTTGGGTTTTGGGTTTCGTGTTTCGAGCTTAGGGTTTACAATTTAGGGTTTACAGTTTAGGGTTTAGGGTTTAGGGTTCGGGGTTTAGAGTTTACGGTTTCAGGTTTAGGGTTTAGGGTTTAGGGTTTAGGGTTTCAGGTTGTGGGTTTTGGGTTTTGGATTTATGGTTTAGGGTTTAGGGTTTGGGTTTTTGGGCTTAGGGCTCAGGGTTTGGGGTTTCGGCGTTAGAGTTTCGAGTTCAGGGTTTAGGGTTTAGGGTTTAGGGTTTCGGGTTTCGGGTTTAGGGTTTAGTGTTTAGAGTTTCAGGTTTAGGGTTTAGGGTTTAGGGTTTAGTGTTTAGTGTTTACGATTTTTTGTTTTTGCTTTAGGGTTTAGGGTTTAGGGTTTAGGGTTTAGGGTTTGGGGTTTGCAGTTAGGGTTTGGGTTTGGGTTTAGGATTTTGCGTTTAGGGTTTAGGGTTTTGGGTTTAGGGTTTCAGCGTTAGGGTTTCGAGTTTAGGGTTTAGGGTTTAGGGTTTAGGGTTTAGTGTTTAGAGTTTCGGGTTTAGGGTTTAGGGTTTAGTGTTTAGTGTTTAGTGTTTACGATTTGGGGTTTTGGCTTTAGGGTCTAAGGTTTAGGGTTTGGGGTTTAGGGTTTGTAGTTAGGGTTTGATTTAGGGTTTAGGGTTTAGGGTTTGCAGTTAGGGTTTGGGTTTGGGTTTAGGATTTTGTGTTTAGGGTTTAGGGTTTAAGATTTAGGGTTTTGTGTTATTGTTTTGGATTTAGTGATTAAGGCTGAGGGTTGAGGGTTTAGGGTTTAGGGTTTAGGGTTTTTAGTGTTTCGGGTTTAGGGTTTTGGATTTAGGGTTTAGGGTTCTGGGTTTTGTATTTAGGGTTTAGGGTTTAGGGTTTAGGTATTGGGTTTACGGTTTAGAATTTAGGGTTTAGGATTTCGGGTTTAGGGTTTCAAGTTTACGGTTTTGGGTGTAGTATTTAGGGTTTAGGATTTACGGTTAGGGTTTAGGGTTTCAGGTTTCGGGTTTAGGATTTCGGGTTTAGCGTTTTCGATTTAGGGTTTAGGGTTTAGGTTTTTGGGTTTCGGGTTTCGGGTTTTGACTTTAGGGTTTAGGGTTTACGGTTTAGGGCTTAGGCTTTAGGTTTTAGGGTTTGGGTTTTAGGGTTAGGGTTTGGGTTTTGGAGTTAGGGTTTTGGGTTTTGGGTTTAGGGTTTAGGGTTTAGGGTTTGGGTATTACGGTTTGAGGTTAAGGTTTGGTGTTAGGGTTTCGAATTTAGGGTTTAGGGTTTTGGGTTTAGGGTTCAGGGTTTAGGGTTTAGGGTTTTGGGTTTGGGTTTTAGGGTTAGGGTTTAGGGTTTGGGGTTTATGGTTTACGGTTTAGGGTTTAGGGTTTAGGGTTTGGGGTTAGGGTTTGGGGTTAGGGTTTGGGTTTCGGGTTTAGCGTTTAGGGTTTAGGGTTTAGGTTTTATGGTTTAGGTCTTTAGGTTTTAGGGTTTGGGTTTTGGGGTTTAGGGCTTGGGTTGAGGGTTTACGGTTTAGGGTTGAGGATTTAAGGGTTTGGGTTTAGGGTTCGGGTTAGGGTTTATGATTTAGGGCTTAGGGTCTAGGGTTTATGGTTTAGTGTTTATGGTTTAGGGTTTGGGGTTAGGGTTTCGGGTTTAGGGTTTCGGATTTATGCTTTAGGGTCTAGGGTTTTGGGTTATGGTTTAGGGGTTAGGGTTTTAGGTTTTAGGGTTCGGGGTTTAGGGTTTAGCGTTTAAGGTTTGGGGTTTAGGGTTTAGGGTTTGGGGTTAGGGTTTAGGGTTTAGGGTTTGGGCTTTAGGGTTTTGGGGTTAGGGTTTGAGGTTAGGGTTTGGGGTTTAGGGTTTAGGGTTTGGGGTTTAGGGTTTAGGGTTGAGGTGTTTAGGGTTTAGGGTTTGGGGTTTAGGGTTTTAGGGTTTAGGGTTTAGTTTTTAGGGTTTAGGGTTTAGGGGTTTGTGTTTTGTACTTGGGGTTTCGGGTTTTTGGTTTAGGGTTTAGGGTTTAGGGTTTAGGGTTTAGAGTTCTTAGGGTCCAGTGTTTAGGGTTTAATTTTTATGGTTTTGGGTTTACGGTTTTGGATTTAGAGTTTCGGGTTTAGGGTTTCGGGTTTACCATTTAGGGTTTAGGGTTTAGGGTTTGGGTTTAGGGTTTAGGGTTTAGGGTTTTAGCTTTTGGATTTTGGGTTTAGGTTTTTGGGTTTAGGGTTTTTTGTTTCGGGTTTAGTGTTTATGGTTCAGGGTTTATGGTTTTGGGTTTCGTGTTTCAAGCTTAAGGTTTAGGATTTAGGGTTTGGGGTTTAGGGTTAAGGGTTTAGGGTTTGGGGTTTAGAGTTTAGGGTTTAGGGTTTAGGGTTTAGGGTTTAGAGTTTAGGGTTAGGGTTTATGTTTACGGTTTAGGGTGTTGGGTTTCGGGTTTAGGGTTTAGGGTTTACGATTTGGGGTTAAGGTTTAGGATTTTAGGTTTAGAGTTTTGGTTTCGGTTGGGGGTTAGGGTTTCGAACTTAGGGTTTAGGGTTTAGCGTTTATGGTTTAGGTTTTAGGGTTTAGGGTTTAGGGTTTAGGTGTTTAGGTTTTAGGGTTTCGGTTTTAAGGTTTAGTGTTCTGGGTTTATGGTTTAGGGTTTAGGGTTTTGGGTTTTGGGTTTAGGTTTTAGGGCTTAGGGTTTAGGGTTTAGTGTTTCGGGTTTCAGGTTTAGGGTTTAGGGTTTAGGGTTTAGGGTTTAGGTTTGGGGTTAGGGTTTCAGGTTTAGGGTTTCGGGTTTAGGGTTTCAGGTTTGGGGTTTAGGGTTTAGGGTTTGGGGTTTAGGGTTTAGGGTTTAGGGTTTAGGGTTTATGGTTTAGGGTTTCAGGTTTAGGGTTTAGGGTTTAGGGTTTAGTGTTTTGGATTTCGAGTTTAGGGTTTAGGTGTTTAGGTTTTAGGGTTTGGGTTTTATGGTTTGGGGTTCTGGGTTTAAGGTTTATAGTTAAGGGTTTAGGGTTTAGGTTTTAGGGTTTAGGGTTTAGGGTTTGGGGTTTAGATGTTTAGGTTTTTGGGTTTGGGTTTTATGGTTTAAGGTTATGGATTTACGGTTTAGGGTTTAGGGTTTAGGGTTTAGTGTTCAGGGCTGAGGGTTTAGTGTTTTGGGTTTAGGGTGTAAGGTTTAGGGTTTAGGGTTTAGGGTTTAGAATTTAGGGTTTAGGGTTTAGGGTTTGGGGTTTAGAATTTAGGGTTTAGGGTTTAGGGTTTAGGGTTTTGGATTTAGTTTTTAGTGTTTAGGGTTTGGGGTTTAGGGTTTAGGCCTTAGGGTTTAGGGTTTCGGCGTTAGGGTTTCGAGTTTAGGGTTTTGGGTTTTGGGTTTCGGGTTTAGGGTTTAGGGTTTAGGGTTTAGGGTAAAGGCTTAAGGTTAGGGTTTAGAATTTATGGTGTAGGGTTTAGGGTTTTTGGTTTAGGGTTTAGGGTTTAAGGTTTGGGGCTAGGGTTTGGGGTGAAGGTTTAGGATTTAGGGTTTAGGGTTTAGGGTTTAGGGTTTAGGGTTTAGAGTTTAGGGTTTAGGGTAAAGGCTTAAGGTTAGGGTTCAGAATTTATGGTGTAGGGTTTAGGGTTTTTCGTTTAGGGTTTGGGGTTTAAGGTTTGGGGCTAGGGTTTGGGGTGAGGGTTTAGGATTTAGGGTTTAGGGTTTTGGGTTTAGGGTTTGGGTTTTAGGGTTGAAGGTTTAGGGTTTTGGGTTTAGGTTTTCTGGTGTTAGGCTTTGGGTTTTAGGGTTTAGGATTTAGGGTTTGGGGTTTAGGGTTTGGGGTTACCGTTTGGGGTTTAGGGTTTAGAATTTAGGGTTTAGGGTTTAGGGTTTGGTGTTTAGGTTTTAGGGTTTAGGGTTTAGGTGTTTAGGTTTTTGGGTTCGGGTTTTAGGATTTAGGGTTCTCGATTTAGGATTTAGTGTTTTGGGTTTAGGGTTTAGCGTTCAGTGCTTAGGGTGTAGGGTTTCGGGTTTAGGGTTCTGGGATTAGGGTTTAGGGTTTATAATTTAGGGTTTAGGGTTTTGGGTTTTGTGTTTCAGGTTATGGGTTTTGGGTTTTGGATTTAGCGTTTAGTGTTTAGGGTTTCGGGTCTAGGGTTTAGGGCTTAGGGTTTAGGGTTTCGGCGTTAGGGCGTCGAGTTTAGGGTTTAGGGTTTTTTGTTTCGGGTTTAGGGTTTAGGGTTTAGGGTTTAGTGTTTAGAGTTTCGAGTTTAGGGTATAGGGTTTAGTTTTTAGGGTTTAGTGTTTACGATTTTGGGTTTTGGCTTTAGGGTTTAGGGTTTAGGGTTTAGGGTTTAGGGTTTGCAGTTAGGGTTTGGGTTAGGATTTAGGATTTTGGGTTTAGGGTTTAGGGTTTAGGGTTTAGAGTTTGGGGCTTATGGTTCGGGGTTAGGCTTTGGTGTTAATGTTTTGGTTTTAGGGTCTAGGGTCTAGGATTTTGGGTTTAGTGTTTAGGGATTAGGGTTTAGGGTTTGGGTTTCGGGTTAGGGTTTCGGGTTTGTGGTTTAGGGTTTAGGGTTTTCAGGTTTATGGTTTTGGGTTTGGGGTTTAGGATTTAGGGTTTGAGGTTTAGGGTTTAGGATTTAGGGTTTAGAGTTTAGAGTTTAGGGTTTCGGGTTTAGGGTTTAGGGTTTAGGGTTGAGAGTTTAGGGTTAAGGTTTACGGTTTAGAGTTTAGGATTTACGGTTTAGGGTGTTGGGTTTTGGGTTTAGGGTTTAGGGTTTAGGGCTTAGGGTTTCAGGTTTCAGGTCTCGGGTTTAGGGTTTAGGGTTTAGGGTTTAGGGTTTAGGGTTTCGGGTTAGGGTTTTGGGTTTGGGGTTTAGGGTTTAGGGTTTCAGGTTTATGGTTTTGGGTTGTGGGTTTAGGGTTTAGGGTTTAGGGTCTAGGGTTTAGGATGTAACGTTTAGGGTTTAGGGTTTAGGGTTTGGGGTTTCAGGTTTGGGTTTCGAGTTTAGGGTTTCAAGTTTAGCGTTTTGGGTTTAGGGTTTAGGATTTCGGGCTTAAGGTTTCGGGTTTAGGGTTTATGATTTCGGGTTTCGGGTTTAGGGTTTAGGGTTTGGGGTTTAATGTTTAGGGTTTAGGGTTTATGGTTTAGGGTTACGGTTTGGTGTTGGGGTTTGGGGTTTAGGGTTTGGGTTTTAGGGTTTAGGGTTTTTGGTTAGGGTTTCGGGTTTAGGGTTTAGGGTTTAGGTTTTAGGGTTTAGGGTTTGGGGTTTAGGGTCTATGGTTGAGGTGCTTAGGGTTTAGGGTTTAGGGTTTTGTGTTTAGTGTGTAGTGTTTAGGGTTTTGTGTTATGTATTTGGGGTTTTGGGTTTTTGGTTTAGGGTGTAGTGTTTAGGATTTAGCGTTTTGAGTTTTTAGGGTCCGGGGTTTAGGATTTAGTTTTTAGGGTTGTGGGTTTATTGTTTTGGATTTGGTGTTTAGTGTTGAAGGTTGAGGTTTTAGGTTTTTTAGGGTTTTGGGTTTAGGGTTTTTGGATTTAGGGTTTAGGGTTCTGTGTTTTGTATTTAGCGTTTAGGGTTTAGGGTTTAGGGTTAGGGTTTAGGGTTTAGGGTCAAGGGTTTCGGGTTTAGGGTTTCAAGTTTATGGTTTTGGGTGTAGGGTTTTGGGTTTAGGGTTTACGGTTAGGGTTTAGGGTTTCGGGTTTAGGATTTTGGGTTTAGGGTTTTCAATTTAGGGTTTCGGGTTTAGATTTTACGGTTTCGAGTTTCAGGTTTCGGGTTTAGGGTTTAGGGTTTAGGGTTTAGGGTTTAGGTTTTAGGGTTTGGGTTTTAGGGTTAGGGTTTGGGTTTTAGGGTTAGGGTTTAGGGTTTTGGGTTTTGGGTTTAGGGTTTAGGGTTTAGGGTTTGGGTATTATGGTTCGGGGTTAGGGTTTGGTGTTAGGGTTTCAGATTTAGGGTTTCGGGTTTTCGATTTACGGTTTACTGTTTAGTGTTTAGGTTTAAGGGTTTGGGTTTTAGGGTTAGGGTTTAGGCTTTGGGGTTTACGGCTTACGATTTAGGGTTTAGGGTTTAGGGTTTGGGGTTAGGGTTTGGGTTTAGGGTTTAGCATTTAGGGTTTAGGGTTTAGGTCTTTAGGTTTTAGGGTTTGAGTTTTAGGGTTTTGGGTTTGGGTTTAGGGTTTACAGTTTAGGGTTTAAGATTTAGGGTTTTGGGTTTAGGGTTCGGGTTAGGGTTTCGGATTTAGGGCTTAGGGTCTAGGGTTTAGGGTTTAATGTTTAGGGTTTAGGGTTTGGGGTTAGGGTTTTGGATTAGGGTTTCGAGTTTTGGGTTTCGGATTTATGGTTTACGATCTGGGGTTTTGGGTTATGGTTTAGGGGTTAGGGTTTTAGGTTTTAGGGTTCGGGGTTTAGGGTTTAAGGTTTAAGGTTTAGGGTTTAGGGTTTAGGGTTTAGGGTTTGGGGTTAGGGTTTGGGGTTTAGGGTTTGGGTTTTAGGGTTTAGGGTTTTGGGTTTTAGGGTTTAGGGTTGAGGTGTTAAGGGTTTAGGGTTTGGGGTTTAGGGTTTTAGGGTTTGGGGTTTTGTTTTTAGGGTTTAGGGTTTAGGGGTTTGTGTTTTGTACTTGGGGTTTCAGGTTTTTTGTTTAGTGTTTAGGGTTTAGGGTTTAGCGTTTAGAGTTCTTAGGGTCCAGGGTTTAGGGTTTAGTTGTTATGGTTTTGGGTTTACGATTTTGGATTTAGAGTTTAGGGTTTAGGGTTTCAGGTTTAGCGTTTAGGGTTTAGGGTTTGGGGTTTGGGGTTAAGGGTATACGGTTTGGGGTTTAGGGTTTAGGGTTTGGGGTTTAGGATTTAAGGTTTAGGGTTTGCGGTTACAGTTTGGGGTTAGGGTTTTAGGATTTTGGGTTTATTGTTTAGGGTTTAGGGTTTAGGTTTTAAGTGTTTCGAGTTTATTGTTTAGTGTTTTGTGCTTGGGGTTTCGAGTTTTTGGTTTGTGGTTTAGGGTTTAGGGTTTATGGTTTAGGGTTTAGGGTTTAGAGTTTAGGTGTTTCGAGTATAGAGTTTAGTGTTTTGTACTTGGGGTTTCGGGTTTTTGGTTTAGGGTTTAGAGTTTAGGGTTTAATTTCTATGGTTTTGGGATGAGTGTTTTGGATTTAGAGTTTTGAGTTTAGGGTTTAGGGTTTAGGGTTTAGGGTTAAGGGATTAGAGTTTTGGGTTTACGATTTAGGGTTTCGGGTTTAGGGTTTAGGGTTTAGGGTTTCATGTTTAGGATTTTGGGTTTGGGTTTTTGGTTTCGGGTTTAGTGTTTAGGGTTTAGGGTTTTGGGTTTTGGGTTTCGTGTTTCGAGCTTAGGGTTTAGGATTTAGGGTTTAGGGTTTAGGGTTTAGCGTTTGGGGTTTAGAGGTTAGGGTTTAGGGTTTAGGGTTTAGGGTTTAGGGTTTAGGGTTAAGGGATTAGGGTTTATGTTTATGGTTTAGGGTGTTGGGTTTAGGGTTTAGGGTTTAGGGCTTAGGGTTTAAGATTTGGGGTTTGGGTTTAGGATTTTAGGTTTAGAGTTTTGGTTTAGGGTTTGGGGTTAGGGTTTCGTACTTAGGGTTTTGGGTTTAGGTTTTAGGGCTTAGGATTTAGGGTTTAGTGTTTCGGATTTCAGGTTTAGGGTTTAAGGTTTAGGGTTTGGGGTTAGGGTTTCAGGTTTAGGGTTTTAGGTTTAGGGTTTGGGGTTTAGGGTTTAGGGTTTAGGGTTTAGGGTTTAGGGTTTAGGGTTTATGGTTTAGGGTTTCAAGTTTAAGGTTTAGCGTTTAGGGTTCAGTGTTTAGGGTTTCGAGTTTAGGGTTTAGGTATTTAGGTTTTACGATTTGGGTTTTATGGTTTAGGGTTCTGGGTTTAAGGTTTATAGTGAAGGGTTTAGGGTTTAGGGTTTAGGGTTTAGATGTTTAGGTTTTTGGGTTTGGGTTTTAGGGTTTTGGGTTATGGATTTAGGGTTTAGGGTTTAGGGTTTACGGTTTGGCGTTCAGGGTTTAGGGTTTAGGGTTTCGGGTTTAGGGTCCAGGGTTTAGGGTTTAGGGTTTAGAATTTAGGGTTTAGGGTTTAGGGTTGAGGGTTTAGGGTTTAGAATTTTGGGTTTAGGTTTGGGTTTAGGGTTTTGGATTTAGGATTTAGGGTTTAGGGTTTGGGGTTTAGGGTTTAGGGCTTAGGGTTTAGGGTTTCGGCGTTAGGGTTTCAAGTTTAGGGTTTAAGGTTGAGGGTTTCGGGTTTAGGGTTTGGGTTATAGGGGTTAGTGTTTAGAGTTTCGGGTCTAGGGTCTAGGGTTTAGGGTTTAGTGTTTATTGTTTACAATTTTGGGTTTTGGCTTTATGGTTTAGGGTTTAGGGTTTATGGTTTGCAGTTAGGGTTTGGGTTGGGGTTTACGATTTTGGGTTTAGGGTTTAGGGTTAAGAGTTTAGGGTTTCAGCGTTAGTGTTTCGTGTTTTGGGTTTAGGGTTTAGGGTTTAGTGTTTAGTGTTTACGATTTTAGGTTTTGGCTTTAGGGTTTAGGCTTTAGGCTTTAGGGTTTGCAGTTAGGGTTTGGGTTAGGGTTTAGGATTTAGGGTTTAGGGTTTAGGGTTTAGGGTTTAGGGTTTAGGGTTTGCAGTTACGGTTTGGGTTAGGGTTTAGGATTTTGGGTTTAGGGTTTAGGGTTTAGGATTTAGGGTTTTGTGTTATGTACTTGTGGTTTCGGGTTTTTGGTTTAGGGTTTAGTGTTTAGGATTGAGCGTTTAGGGTTTTTTGGGTCCCGGGTTTTGGGTTTAGTCTTTAGGGTTCTGGGTTAATTTTTTGGATTTAAAGTTTAGGGTTGAGGGTTGAGGGTTTAGGGTTTAGGGTTTCGAGTTTAGGGTTTTGGATTTGGGGTTTAGGGTTCTGGGTTTTGTATTTATGGTTTAGGATTTTGGGTTTAGGGTTAGGTTTAGGGTTTACGGTTTTAAGGTTTATGGTTTTGGGTTTGGGGTTTAGGATTTAGGGTTTGAGGTTTAGGGTTTAGGGTTTTGAGTTTAGAGTTTGGGGTTTCAGGTTTAGGGTTTAGGGTTGAGAGTTTAGGGTTAGGGTTTAGGGTTTAGAGTTTAGTATTTACGGTTTAGGGTGTTGGGTTTTGGGTTTAGGGTTTAGGGTTTAGGGCTTAGGGTTTCGGGTTTCAGGTCTCGGGTTTCGAGTTTAGGGTTTAGGGTTTTGGGTTTGGGGATTAGGGTTTAGGGTTTCAGGTTTATGGTTTTGGGTTTAGGGTTTATGGTTGTGGGTTTAGGGTTTAGGGTTTAGGGTCTAGGGTTTAGGATGTAACGTTTAGGGTTTAGGGTTTAGGGTTTGGGGTTTCAGGTTGGGGTTTCGGGTTTAGGTTTTCAAGTTTAGCATTTTGGGTTTAGGGTTTTGGGTTTCGGGCTTAGGGTTTCGGGTTTAGGGTTTATGATTTAGGGTTTCGGGTTTAGGGTTTAGGGTTTGGGGTTTAGTGTTTAGGGTTTAGGGTTTAGGTTTTAGGGTTTAGGGTTTGGTGTTGGGGTTTGGGGTTTAGGGTTTGGGTTTTAGGGTTTAGGGTTTTTGGTGAGGGTTTAGGGTTTAGGGTTTAGGTTTTAGGGTTTAGGGTTTGGGGTTTTGGGTCTATGGTTGAGGTGCTTAGGGTTTAGGGTTTAGTGTTTGGTGTGTAGTGTTTAGGGTTTTGTGTTATGTATTTGGGGTTTTGGGTTTTGGGTTTAGGGTTTAGTGTTTAGGATTTAGCGTTTTGGGTTTTTAGTGTCCAGGGTTTAGGGTTTAGTTTTGAGGGTTGTGGGTTTATTGTTTTTGATTTAGTGTTTAGTGTTGAAGGTTGAGGGTTTAGGTTTTTTAGGGTTTTGGGTTTAGGGTTTTTGGATTTAGGGTTTAGGTTTCTGGGTTTTGTATTTAGGGTTTAGGGTTTACGGTTTAGGGTTAGGGTTTAGGGTTTAGGGTCAAGGGTTTCGGGTTTAGGGTTTCAAGTTTATGGTTTTGGGTGTAGGGTTTTGGGTTTAGGGTTTACGGTTAGGGTTTAGGGTTTCGGGTTTAGGATTTTGGGTTTAGGGTTTTCGATTTAGGGTTTCGGGTTTAGGTTTTAGGGTTTCGGGTTTCAGGTTTCGGGTTTCGGGTTTAGGGTTTAGGGTTTAGGTTTTAGGGTTTGGGTTTTAGGCTTAGGGTTAGGGTTTAGGTTTTGGTTTTAGGGTTTTGGGTTTAGGGTTTGGGTATTATGGTTCGGGGTTAAGGTTTCGTGTTAGGGTTTTAGATTTAGGGTTTAGGGTTTTGGGTTTAGGGTCTGGGGTTTAGGGTTTAGGTTTTAGGGTTTGTGTTTTAGGGTTAGGGTTTTGGGTTTGGGGTTTACGGCTTACGGTTTAGGGTTTAGGGTTTAGGGTTTGGGGTTAGGGTTTAGCATTTAGGGTTTAGGGTTTAGGTCTTTAGGTTTTAGGGTTTTGGGTTTGGGTTTAGGGTTTACAGTTTAGGGTTTAAGATTTAGGGTTTTGGGTTTAGGGTTCGGGTTAGGGTTTCGGATTTAGGGCTTAGTGTCTAGGGTTTAGGGTTTAGTGTTTAGGGTTTAGGGTTTGGGGTTAGGGTTTTGGCTTAGGGTTTCGGGTTTAGGGTTTCGGGTTTAGGGTTTCGGATTTATGGTTTACGGTCTCGGGTTTTGGGTTATGGTTTAGGGGTTAGGGTTTTAGGTTTTAGGGTTCGGGGTTTAGGGTTTAGGGTTTAAGGTTTGGGGTTTAGGGTTTAGGGTTTGGGGTTAGGGTTTGGGGTTTGGGGTTTGGGTTTTAGGGTTTAGGGTTTTGGGTTAGGGTTTAGGGTTTAGGGTTTAGGGTTTGGGGTTTAGGGTTTAGGGTTTAGGTGTTAAGGGTTTAGGGTTTGGGGTTTAGGGTTTGGGGTTTTGTTTTTAGGGTTTAGGGTTTAGGGGTTTGTGTTTTGTACTTGGGGTTTCGGGTTTTTGGTTTAGGGTTTAGGGTTTAGGGTTTAGCGTTTAGAGTTCTTAGGGTCCAGGGTTTAGGGTTTAGTTTTTATGGTTTTGGGTTTACGATTTTGGATTTAGAGTTTAGGGTTTAGGGTTTCGGGTTTAGCGTTTAGGGTTTAGGGTTTCGGGTTTAGGGTTAAGGGTATACGGTTTGGGGTTTAGGGTTTAGGGTTTGGGGTTTAGGATTTAAGGTTTAGGGTTTGCGGTTACAGTTTAGGGTTAGGGTGTTAGGATTTTGGGTTTATTGTTTAGGGTTTAGGGTTTAGGTTTTAAGTGTTTCGAGTTTAGTGTTTAGTGTCTTGTGCTTGGGGTTTCGAGTTTTTGGTTTGTGGTTTAGGGTTTAGGGTTTAGGGTTTAGGGTTAGAGTTTAGGTGTTTCGAGTTTAGGGTTTAGTGTTTTGTACTTGGGGTTTCGGGTTTTTGGTTTAGGGTTTAGAGTTTAGGGTTTAATTTCTATGGTTTTGGGATGAGGGTTTTGGATTTAGAGTTTTGGGTTTAGGGTTTAGGGTTTAGGGTTAAGGGATTAGGGTTTAGGGTTTACGATTTAGGGTTTCGGGTTTAGGGTTTCAGGTTTAGGATTTTGGGTTTAGGGTTTTGGGTTTTGGGTTTTTGCTTTCGGGTTTAGTGTTTAGGGTTTAGGGTTTTGGGTTTTGGGTTTCGTGTTTCGAGCTTAGGGTTTAGGATTTAGGGTTTAGGGTTTAGGGTTTAGGGTTTAGGGTTTAGCGTTTGGGGTTTAGAGGTTAGGGTTTAGGGTTTAGGGTTTAGGGTTTAGAGTTTAGGGTTAGGGTTTATGTTTACGGTTTAGGGTGTTGGGTAGGGTTAAGGTTTAGGGCTTAGGGTTTAAGATTTGGGGTTAGGGTTTAGGATTTTAAGTTTAGAGTTTTGGTTTAGGGTTTGGGGTTAGGGTTTCGTACTTAGGGTTTCGGGTTTAGGGTTTTGGGTTTAGGTTTTAGGGCTTAGGGTTTAGGGTTTAGTGTTTAGGGTTTATGGTTTTGGGTTTGGGGTTTAGGATTGAGGGTTTGAGGTTTAGGGTTTAGGGTTTAGGGTTTAGAGTTTAGAGTTTAGGGTTTCGGGTTTAGGGTTTATGGTTTAGGGTTGAGAGTTTAGGCTTAGGGTTTAGGGTTTAGAGTTTAGGATTTACGGTTTAGGGTGTTGGGTTTTGGGTTTAGGGTTTAGGGTTTAGGGCATAGGGTTTCGGGTTTCAGGTCTCGGGTTTCGAGTTTAGGGTTTAGGGTTTAGGGTTTAGGGTTTAGGGTTTCGGGTTAGGGTTTTGGGTTTGGGGTTAAGGGTTTAGGGTTTCTGGTGTATGGTTTAGGGTTTAGGGTTTAGGGTTGTGGGTTTAGGGTTTAGGGTTTAGGGTCTAGGGTTTAGGATGTAACGTTTAGGGTTTAGGGCTTAAGGTTTGGGGTTTCAGGTTAGGGTTTCGGGTTTAGGGTTTCATGTTTAGCGTTTTGGGTTTAGGTTTTAGGGTTTCGGGTTTCATGTTTCAGGTTTCGGGTTTCGGGTTTAGGCTTTAGGGTTTTGGGTTTTGGGTTTTGGGTTTAGGGTTTAGGTTTTAGGGTTTGGGTTTTAGGGTTCGGGTTTGGGTTTTATGGTTAGGGTTTAGGGTTTAGGGTTTAGTGTTTGGGTATTATGGTTCGGCGTTAAGGTTTGGTGTTAGGGTATCGGATTTAGGGTTTAGGGTTTTGGGTTTAGGGATTAGGGTTTAGGGTTTACGTTTTAGGCTTTGGGTTTTAGGGTTAGGGTTTAGGGTTGGGGGTTTACGGTTTAGGGTTTAGGGTTTAGGGTTTAGGGTTTGGGGTTAGGGTTTGGGTTTAGGGTTTGGGTTTTGGGTTTAGCGTTTTGGGTTTTGGGTTTTGGGTTTGGGGTTTAGGATTTAGGTCTTTTGGTTTTAGGGTTTGGGTTTTAGCGTTTTGGGTTTTGGGTTTTGGGTTTACGGTTTAGGGTTTAGGATTTAGGTTTTTGGGTTTAGGGTTCGGGTTAGGGTTTCGAATTTAGGGCTTAGGGTCTTGGGTTTAGGGTTTTGTGTTTAGGGTTTAGGGTTTGGGGTTACGATTTCGGGTTAGGGTTTCGAGTTTAGGTTTTAGGGTTTAGGGTTTAGGGTTTAGGTTTATGGTTTAGCGTTTTGGGTTTAGTGTTTAGGGTTTGGGTTTTAGGTTTTAGGGTTCGGGGTTTAGGGTTTAGGGTTTAAGGTTTTGGGTTTGGGGTTTAGGGTTTGGGGTTAGGGTTTGTGTTTAGGGTTTGGGTTTTAGGGTTTAGGGTTTTTGGTTAGGGTTTAGGGTTTAGGGTTTAGGGTTTGGGGTTTAGGGTTTAGGGTTGAGGTGTTTAGGGTTTAGGGTTTGGGGTTTAGGGTTTTAGGGTTTAGGGTTTAGTTTTTAGGGTTTAGGGTTTTGGGGTTTGTGTTTTGTACTTGGGGTTTCGGGTTTTTGGTTTAGGGTTTAGGGTTTAGGGTTTATGGTTTAGTTTTTATGGTTTTGGGTTTACGGTTTTGGATTTAGAGTTTATGGTTTAGGGTTAAGGGTACAAGGTTTAGGGTTTAGGGTTTAGGGTTTAGGGTTTAGGGTTTGCGGTTAGAGTTTGCGGTTAGGGTTTTAGGATTTTGGGTTTATTGTAGGTTTAGGGTTTGTGGTTTGCGGTTTAATTGTTTCGAGTTTAGGGTTATGTTTTTTGTGCTTGGGGTTTTGGGTTTTTGGTTTATGATTTAGGGTTTAGGTTTTGGGGTTTAGGGTTTAGGTGTTTCAAGTTTAGGGTTTAGTGTTTTGTACTTGGGGTTTCGGGTTTTTGGTTTAGGGTTTACAGTTTAGGGTTTAGTTTCTATGGGTTTGGGTTGAGGGTTTTGGATTTAGAGTTAAGAGTTTAGGGTTTAGGGTATAGGGTTTAGGATTTAGGGTTAAGGGATTAGGGTTTAGGGTTTAGGGTTTGGGGTTTAGGGTTTCGGGTTTAGGATTTATGGTTTAGGGTTTTGGGTTTAAGGTTTGTGGTTCCGGATTTAGTGTTTAGGCTTCGGGGTTTAGGGATTTGGGTTTCGTGTTTTCAGCTTAAGGTTTAGGATTTAAGGTTTAGGGTTTATGGTTTGAGGTTTAGAGAATAGGGTTTTAGGTTTACGATTTAGGGTTTGGAGTTTAAGGTTAGGGTTTATGTTTACGGTTTAGGGTGTTGGGTTTAGGGTTTAGTGTTTGGGGTTTAGGGTTTAGGGTTTAGGATTTTGGGTATAGAGTTTTGGTTTAGGGTTTGGGGTTAGGGCTTCGTATTTAGGGTTTAGGGTTTAGTGTTTAGGGTTTAGGTTTTAGGGTTTAGGGTTTAGGGTTTAGGTGTTTAGGTTTTAGTGTTTCGGTTTTAAGGTTTAGGGTTCTGGGTTTACGGTTTAGGGTTTAGGGTTTAGGTTTTAGTGCTTAGGGTTTAGGGTTTAGTGTTTCGGGTTTCGAGTTTAGGGTTTGGGGTTTATGGTTTAGGGTTTAGGGTTTGGGTTTCGGGTTTAGGGTTTCAGGTTTAGGGTTTAGGGTTTACAGTTTGGGGTTCAGGGTTTAGGGTTTAGGGTTTGGGGTTTAGGGTTTAAGGTTTCGGGTTTAGGGTTTAGGGTTTAGGGTTTGGTGTTTAGGGTTTCGAGTTTAGGGTTTAGGTGTTTCGGTTTTAGTGTTTGGGTTTTAAGGTTTAGGGTTATAGGTTTAAGGTTTATAGTTAAGGGTTTAGGGTTTAGGGTTTAGGTGTTTAGGTTTTTTCGTTTGGGTTTTAGGGTTTAGGGTTCTGGATTTAGGGTTTAGTGCTTAAGGTTTAGAGTTTAGCGTTCAGGGTTAGGGTTTAGGGTTTCGGGTTTAGGGTTCAGGTTTTGGGGTTTAGGGTTTAGGGATTAGAATTTAGGGTTTAGGGTTTAGGGTTTCAGGTTATCGGTTTTGGGTTTTGAATCTAGGGTTTAGGGTATAGGGTTTGGGGTTTAGGGTTTAGGACTTAGTGTTTTGGGTTTCGGCGGTAGGGTTTCGAGTTTAGGGTTTAGGGTTTAGGGTTTAGGGTTTAGGGTTTAGGGTTTAGGGTTTAAGGTTTAGTGTTTAGAGTTTTGGGTTTAGGGTTTAGGGTTTAGGGTTTAGGGTTTAGTGTTTACGATTTTGGGTTTTTGCTTTAGGGTTTAGGGTTGAGGGTTTACAGTTAGGGTTTGGGTTAGGGTTTAGGATTTTGGGTTTAGGATTTAGGGTTTACGGTTTAGGGTTTGGGGCTTATGGTTCGGGTTCGGTTTTGGTGTTAAGTTTTTCGATTTAGGCTTTAGGGTCTAGGGTTTAGAGTTTAGTGTTTAGGGTTTAGGGTTTGGGGTTATGGTTTCGGGTTTGGGTTTCGGGCTTTTGGTTTAGGGTTTAGGGTTTAGGGTTTATGGTTTATGGTTTTGGGTTTAGGGTTTAGGATTTAGGGTTTGGGGTTTAGGGTTTAGGGTTTAGGGTTTAGAGTTTAGGGTTTCGGCTTTAAGGTTTAGGGTTTACGATTTCGGGTTTCAGGTCTCGGGTTTCGGGTTTAGGGTTTAGGGTTTAGGGTTTAGGGTTTAGGGTTTAGGGTTTCGGGTTTGGTTTTGGGTTTAGGGTTTAGGGTTTTAGTTTTATGGTTTTGGATTTAGGGTTTGGGGTTGTCGGTGTAGGGTTTAGGGTTTAGGGTTTAGGGTTTATGGTCTAGGGTTTAGGATTTAACGTTTAGGGTTTAGGGTTTCAGGTTTAGGGTTTAAGGTTTAGCGTTTTGGGTTTAGGGTTTAGGGTTTAGGGTCTAGGGTTTCGGGCTTCAGGTTTTTGTTTATGGTTTAGGATTTAAGGTTTAGGATTTAGGGTTTACGTTTTAGAGTTTAGTGTTTAGGGTTTAGGGTTTTGGGTTTAGGGATTAGGGTTTGGGGTTAGGGTTTGTTTTTGGGGTTTGGGGTTTAGGGTTTGGGTTTTAGGGTTAGGGTTTTTGGTTAGGGTTTAGGGTTTAGGGTTTTGGGTTTGGGGTTTAGGTTCTATGGTTGAGGTGCTTAGGGTTTAGGGTTTAGGGTTTAGGGTTTTAGTGTTTAGGGTTTAGGGTTTAGGGTTTGGGTTTTAGAGTTAGGGTTTTGGGTTTTGGGTTTAGGGTTTAGGGTTTAGGGTTTGGGTATTATAGTTCGGGGTTAAGGTTTGGTGTTATGGTTTCGGATTTAGGGTTTAGGGTTTAGGGTTTGGGTTTTAGGATTAGGGTTTAGGGTTTAGGGTTTGGGTTTTATGGTTCGGGGTTAAGGTTTGGTGTTATGGTTTCGGATTAGGGTTTAGGTTGTAGGGTTTGCGTTTTAGGGTTTGTGGTTTACGGTTGAAATTTTAGGGTTTACGGTTTAGGGTTTGGGGTTAGGGTTTAGGGTTTAGGGTTTAGGGTTTGGGGTTTAGGGCCTATGGTTGAGGTGCTTAGGGTTTAAGGTTTAGGGTTTAAGGTTTTAGGGTTTAGGGTTTAGGGTTTAGGGTTTGGGCTTTAGAGTTAGGGTTTAGGGTTTAGGGTTTTGGGTTTAGGGTTTAGGGTTTATGGTTTGGGTATTATAGTTCGGGGTTGAGGTTTGGTGTTATGGTTTCGGATTTACGGTTTAGGGTTTTGGGTTTGGGTTTTAGGGTTTGGGTTTAGGGTTTAGGGTTTGGGTTTTATGGTTCGGGGTTAAGGTTTGGTGTTATGGTTTCGGATTAGGGTTTAGGTTGTAGGGTTTGGGTTTTAGGGTTAGGATTTAGGGTTTGTGGTTTACGGTTTAAATTTTAGGGTTTAGGGTTTAGGGTTTGGGGTTAGGGTTTGGGTTTAGTGTTTAGCGTTTAGGGTTTAAGGTTTAGGGTTTAGGGTTTAGGGTTTAGGTCTTTAGGTTTTAGGGTTTAGGGTTTGGGTTTAGGGTTTAGGGTTTAGGGTTAAGGATTTAGGGTTTTGGGTTTAGGGTTCGGGTTAGGGTTTCGGATTTAGGGCTTAGGGTCTAGGGTTTAGGGTTTAGTGTTTAGGGTTTAGGGTTTGGGGTTAGGTTTTGGGTTAGTGTTTCGGGTTTAGGGTTTCGGATTTAGGGTTTAGGGTTTATAGTTTAGGGTTTAGGGTTTTGGGTTATGGTTTAGGGTTTAGGGTTTAGTGTTTAGGGTTTGGGTTTTAGGTTTTACTGTTCGGGGTTTAGGGTTTAGGGTTTAGTGTATGGTGTTAGGGTTTCGGGTTAGGGTTTGGGTCTTAGGGTTTAGGGTTTTGTGTTAGGGTTTAGGGTTTAGGGTTTAGGGTTTAGGGTTTCGGGTTTGGTTTTGGGTTTAGGGTTTAGGGTTTTAGTTTTATGGTTTTGGATTTAGGGTTTAGGGTTGTCAGTGTAGGGTTTAGGGTTTATGGTCTAGGGTTTAGGATTTAACGTTTAGGGTTTAGGGTTTCAGGTTAGGGTTTCAGGTTTAGGGTTTAAGGTTTAGCGTTTTGGGTTTAGGGTTTAAGGTTTAGGGTCTAGGGTTTCGGGCTTCAGGTTTTGGTTTATGGTTTAGGATTTAAGGTTTAGGATTTAGGGTTTACGTTTTAGAGTTTAGTGTTTAGGGTTTAGGGTTTTGGGTTTAGGGATTAGGGTTTGGGGTTAGGGTTTGTTTTTGGGGTTTGGGGTTTAGGGTTTGGGTTTTAGGGTTTAGGGTTTTTGGTTAGGGTTTAGGGTTTAGGGTTTTGGGTTTGGGGTTTAGGTTCTATGGTTGAGGTGCTTAGGGTTTAGGGTTTTAGTGTTTAGGGTTTAGGGTTTAGGGTTTGGGTTTTAGAGTTAGGGTTTTGGGTTTAGGGTTTAGGGTTTAGGGTTTGGGTATTATAGTTCGGGGTTAAGGTTTGGTGTTATGGTTTCGGATTTAGGGTTTAGGGTTTAGGGTTTGGGTTTTAGGATTAGGGTTTAGGGTTTAGGGTTTGGGTTTTATGGTTCGGGGTTAAGGTTTGGTGTTATGGTTTTGGATTAGGGTTCAGGTTGTAGGGTTTGCGTTTTAGGGTTTGTGGTTTACGGTTGAACTTTTAGGGTTTACGGTTTAGGGTTTGGGGTTAGGGTTTAGGGTTTAGGGTTTAGGGTTTGGGGTTTAGGGTCTATGGTTGAGGTGCTTAGGGTTTAAGGTTTTAGGGTTTAGGGTTTAGGGTTTAGGGTTTGGGCTTTAGAGTTAGGGTTTAGGGTTTAGGGTTTTGGGTTTAGGGTTTAGGGTTTATGGTTTGGGTATTATAGTTCGGGGTTGAGGTTTGGTGTTATGGTTTCGGATTTAGGGTTTAGGGTTTTGGGTTTGGGTTTTAGGGTTTGGGTTTAGGGTTTAGGGTTTGGGTTTTATGGTTCAGGGTTAAGGTTTGGTGTTATGGTTTCGGATTAGGGTTTAGGTTGTAGGGTTTGGGTTTTAGGGTTAGGGTTTAGGGTTTGTGGTTTACGGTTTAAATGTTAGGGTTTAGGGTTTAGGGTTTGTGGTTAGGGTTTGGGTTTAGTGTTTAGCGTTTAGGGTTTAAGGTTTAGGGTTTAGGGTTTAGGGTTTAGGTCTTTAGGTTTTAGGGTTTAGGGTTTGGGTTTAGGGTTTACGGTTTAGGGTTAAGGATTTAGGGTTTTGGGTTTAGGGTTCGGGTTAGGGTTTCGGATTTAGGGCTTAGGGTCTAGGGTTTAGGGTTTAGTGTTTAGGGTTTAGGGTTTGGGGTTAGGTTTTGGGTTAGTGTTTCGGGTTTAGGGTTTCGGATTTAGGGTTTAGGGTTTATGGTTTAGGGTTTAGGGTTTTGGGTTATGGTTTAGGGTTTAGGGTTTAGTGTTTAGGGTTTGGGTTTTAGGTTTTAGTGTTTGGGGTTTAGGGTTTAGGGTTTAGTGTATGGTGTTAGGGTTTCGGGTTAGGGTTTGGGTTTTAGGGTTTAGGGTTTTGTGTTAGGGTTTAGGGTTTAGGGTTTAGTGTTTGGGGTTTAGGGTTTAGGGTTGAGGTGTTTAGGGTTTAGGGTTTGGGGTTTAGGGTTTTAGGGCTTAGGGTTTAGTTTCTAGGGTTTAGGGTTTGGGGGTTCGTGTTTTGTACTTGGGATTTCGGGTTTTTAGTTTAGGGTTTAGGGTTTAGGGTTTGGCGTTTAGAGTTTTTAGGGTCCAGGGTTTAGGGTTTAGTTTTTATGGTTTTGGGTTTACGGTTTTGGATTAAGAGTTTAGGGTTTAGGGTTTCAGGTTTAGCATTTAGAGTTTAGGGTTTAGGGTTTAGGGTTAAGGGTATAGGGTTTAGGGTTTAGGGTTTGGGGTTTAGGAATTACGGTTTAGGGTTTGCTGTTAGGGTTTGGGGTTAGGGTTTTAGGATTTTGGGTTTATTTTTTAGGGTTTAGGGTTTAGGGTTTAAGTGTTTCGAGTTTAGGGTTTAGTGTTTTGTGCTTGGGGTTTCGGGTTTTTGGTTTAGGGTTTAGGGTTTAGGGTTTATGGTTTAGGGTTTAGGTGTTTCGAGTTTTGGGTTTAGTGTTTTGTACTTGGGGTTTCGGGTTTTTGGTTTAGGGTTTAGTTTCTATGGTTTTGGGTTAAGGGTTTTGGATTTAGAGTTTAGAGTTTAGGGTTTAGGGTTTGGGGTTTAGGGTTTAGGGTTAAGGGATTAGGGTTTAGGGTTTAAGGTTTAGGGTTTCGGGTTTAGGGTTTCGGGTTTAGTTTTGGGGTTTGAAGTTTAGGATTTTGGGTTTACAGTTTTGGGTTTAGGGTGTAGTGTTTAGGATTCGTGGTTTAGGGTTTTGGGTTTCGTGTTTCGAGCTTAGGGTTTAGGATTTTGGGTTTCGGGTTTAGGGTTTGGGGTTTAGTGTTTAGGGTTTCGGGTTTAGGGTCCAGGGTTTAGGGTTTAGGGTTTAGAGTTTCGTGTTAAGGTTTATGTTTACGGTTTAGGGTGTTGGGTTTAGGGTTTAGGGTTTAGGGTTTAGGATTTGGGGTTAGGGTTTAGGATTTTGGGTTTAGAGTTTTGGTTTAGGGTTTGGGGTTAGGGTTTCGTATTTAGGGTTTAGGGTTTAGCGTTTAGGGTTTACGGTTTAGGGTTTAGGTGTTTAGGTTTTAGGGTTTCGATTTTAAGGTTTAGGGTTCTCGATTTATGGTTTAGGGTTTAGGGTTTAGGGTTTAGTGTTTAGGTTTTAGGGCTTAGGGTTTTGGGTTTCAGGTTTCGGGCTTAGGGTTTTGGGTTTTGGGTTTTGGGTTTAGGGTTTCAGGTTTAGGGTTTGGGGTTTAGGGTTTAGGGTTTAGGGTTTAGTGTGTATAGTTTCGGGTTTAGGGTTTCGGTTTTAGGATTTAGGTGTTTAGGTTTTAGGGTTTGCGTTTTAAGGTTTAGGGTTCTGGGTTTAAAGTTTATAGTTAAGGGTTTTGGGTTTAGGTTTTAGCCTTTAGGGTGTAGGGTTTGGGGTTTAGGTGTTTAGGTTTTTGGGTTTGGGTTTTACGGTTTAAGGTTATGGATTTAGGGTTTAGGGTTTAAGGTTTAGGGTTTAGCGTTTCGGGCTTAGGGTTTCGTGTTTAGGGTTTTGGGTTTAGCGTTTAAGGTTTAGGGCTTAGGGTTTAGGTCTTTAGGTTTTAGGGTTTTGGTTTTTATGTTTAGGGTTCTGGGTTTAGGGTTTAGGGTTTTGGGTTTAGGGTTTAGGTTTTAGGGCTTAGGGTTGAGGGTTTAGTGTTTTGGGTTTCAGGTTGAGGGTTGAGGGTTTAGGGTTTAGGGTTTAGGGTTAGGGTTTCGGGTTTAGGGTTTCAAGTTTAAGGTTTAGGGTTTAGGATTTGGGGTTTAGGGTTTAGGGTTTAGGGTTTAGGGTTTAGGGTTTAGGGTTTAGGGTTTCGGGTTTAGGGTTTAGGGTTTTGGGTTTAGTGTTTAAGGTTTAGGGTTTAGTGTTTAAGGTTTAGGGTTTTTGGTTTAGGGTTTAGGGTTTAGGGTTTCGGGTTTATGGTTTAGGGTTTCAGGTTTAGGGTCTTGGGTTTAGGGTTTTGGGGTTAGGGTTTTGGGTTTTGGGTTTAGGGTTTTGGGTTTCGGTTTTCGAGTTTAGGGTTTAGGGTTTGCGGTTAGGATTTGGGGTTAGGGTTTAGGATTTTGGTTTTAGGGTTTAGGGTTTAGTGTTTAAGGTTTTGCGTTTAGGTTTTGGGGTTTAGGTTTTTGGTTTTAGGGTTTGGGTTTTAGGGTTTTGGGTTTAGGGTTTAGGGTTTAGGGTTTAGGGTTTAGGGTTTGGGGTTAGGGTTTGGGGTTAGGGTTTAGGATTTAGGGTTTAGGGTTTCGCATTCATGGTTTAGGGTTTACCGTTCAGGGTTTAGAGTTTAGGGTTTAGGGTTTCGGTTTTAGGATTTAGTGTTCGGGGTTTAGGGTTTAGGGTTTAGGGTTTGGGGTTAGGGTTTGGGGTTTAGCGTTCGGGTTTTAGGGTTTAGGGTTTTTAGTTCGGGTTTAGGATTTAGTGTTTAGGGTTTAGTGTTTGGGGTTTAGGGTTTAGGGTTGAGGTTTTTAGGGTTTAGGGTTTAGGGTTTAGGGTTTAGGGTTTTAGGGCCTAGGGTTTAGTGTTTAGGGTTTAGGGTTTAGGGTTTAGGGTTTTGTGTTTTGTACTTGGCGTTTCTAGTTTTTGCTTTAGGGTTTAGTGTTTAGGGTTTAGCGTTTAGGGTTTTTAGGGTCCAGGGTTTAGGGTTTAGTTTTTAGGGTTTTGGGTTTATGGTTTTGGATTTAGAGTTTAGGGTTGAGGGTTTCGGGTTTAGGGTTTTGGAGTTAGGGTTTAGGGTTCTGGGTTTAGTGTTTAGGATTGAGGGTTTAGGGTTTAGGGTTTAGGGTTTGGGGTTATGGTTTCGGGTTTAGGGTTTAGGGTTTAGGGTTGTGGGTTTTGTGTTTGAGGTTAGGTTTTCGAGTTTAGGGTTTCGAGTTTAGGGTTTGAGGTTCACAGTTTTGGGTTTTAGGTTTAGGGTTAGGGTTTGGGTTTTAGGGTTATAGTTTAGGGCTTTGGGTTTTGGGTTTAGCGTTTAGGGTTTAGGGTTTAGGGTTTGGGGTTTGTGGTTCGGGGATAGGGTTTGGTGTTAGGGTTTACGGTTTTGGGGTTAGTGTTTAGGTTTTAGGTTTTTGGGTTTGGGTTTTAGGGTTAGGGTTTAGGGTTTGGGGTTTACGGTTTACGATTTTGGGTTTAGGGTTTAGGGTTTGGGGTTAGGGTTTGGGGTTAGTGTTTCGGATTAGGCTTTGCGGTTTAGGGTTCGGGGTTAAGGTTTTAGATTTAGGGTTTGGGGTGTAGGGTTTAGGGTTTAGTGTTTAGGGTTGAGGGTTTGGGGTTAGCGTTTGGGGTTAGGGTTTCGGGCTTAGGGTTTCTGATTTAGGGTTTGGGGTTTAAGGTTTAGGGTTTAGGGTCTTGGGTTTTGGGTTTTGGGTTTTGGGTTTTGGGTTAGGGTTTAGGGTTTAGGGTTTAGTGTTTACGGTTCGGGTTTTAGGTTTTTGGGTTCGGGGTTTAGGGTTTAGGGTTTAAGGTTTAGGGTTTTGGGTTTCGGGTTTGGGGTTAGGGTTTGGGGTTAGGGTTTGGGGTTTAGGGTTTGGGTTTAAGGGTTTAGGGTTTTGGGTTAGGGTTTAGGGTGTAGGGTTTAGGGTTTTGGGTTGAGGTGTTTGGGGTTTAGGGTTTGGGGTTTGCAATTAGGGTTTGGGGTTAGCGTGTTAGTATTTTGGGTTTATGGTTTAGGGTTTAGGGTTTAGGGTTTAGGTGTTTCGAGTTTAGGGTTTAGTGTTTTGTACCTGCGGTTTCGGGTTTTTTGTTTAGGGTTTAGGGTTTGGAGTTTAGGGTTTATAATTTTTACGTCCAAGGTTTAGGGTTTAGTTTTTATGGTTTTTAGTTAAGGGTTTTGGATTTAGAGTTTAGAGTTTAGGATTTCAGGTTTAGGGTTTAGGGTTTAGGGTTAAGGGAATAGGGTTTAGGGTTTAGGGTTTGGTGTTTAGGTCTTAGGTTCTCAGGTTTAGCATTTTGGGTTTAGGGTTTTGGGTTTCGGGTTAGTATTTAGGGTTTATGGTTTAGGGTTTTGGGTTTCATGTTTCGAGCTTAGGATTTAGGATTTAGGGTTTAGGGTTTAGGGTTTAGGGTTTGGTGTTTAGGGTTTAGGGTTTCGAGTTTATGGTTTCAAGTTTAGGGTTTAGGGTTTAGAGTTTAGGGTTAGGGTTTAGGGTTTAGGGTTTAGGGTTTAGTGTTTACGGTTTAGGGTGTTGGGTTTAGGGTTTAGGGTTTTGGGTTTGTGGTTAGGATTTAGGATTTTCGGTTTAGAGTTTTGGGTTTGGGTTTGGGGTTGGGGTTTCGTATTTTGGGTTTAGGGTTTAGCGTTTAGGGTTTAGGGTTTAGGGTTTAGCATTTAGGGTTATAGTCTCGAATTTAGGGTTTAGGTTCTAGGGTTTCGGTTTCAAGGTTTAGGATTATAGTTTTATAGTTTAGGGTTTAGGGTTTAGGTTTTGGGGTTTATGGTTTAGGGTTTAGTGTTTCGGGTTTCCGGTTTCACGTTTAGGGTTTATGTTTTAGGGTTTAGGGTTTACGGTTTAGGGTTTCGGGTTTAGAGTTTAGGGTTTAGGGTTTAGTGTTTAGGGTTTAGGGTTTAGAGTTTCAGGTTTAGGGTTTTGGGTTTAAGGTTTAGGGTTTAGGGTTTCGTGTTTAGGGTTTAGGGTTTAGGGTTTTGGGTTTTGGGTTTGGGCTTTTGGGTTTACGATTTTGGGTTTAGGGTTTAGGGTTTCGGGTTTCGGGTTCCGAGTTTAGGGTTTAGGGTTTGCAATAAGGATTTGGGGTTAGGGTTTAGGGTTTAGGGTTTGGGGTTTAGGGTTTAGGGTTTTGGGTTTAGGGTTTAGGTTTTTAGGTTTTAGGATTTGGGTTTTAGGGTTTAGGGTTTAGTGTTTAGGGTTTTGGGTTTAGGGTTTGGGGTTTAGGGTTTAGGGTTTGGGGTTAGGGTTTGGAGTTAGGGTTTAGGATTTAGGGTTTAGGATTTAGGGTTTAGTGTTTAGCGTTCAGGGTTTAGGGTTCGAGTTTAGTTTTTAGGGTTTAGGGTTTAAGGTTTTGGGTTTAGGTGTTTAGGTTTTAGGGTTTTGGGTTCTGGGTTTAGGGTTTAGGTTTTAGGGTTTAGGGTTTAGGGTTTAGGGTTTTGGGTTTAGGGTTTAGGGTTAGGGTTTGGGGTTAGGGTTCAGGATTTTGGGTTTTGGGTTTTGGGTTTAGGGTTCAGGTGTCGGGTTTAGGGTTTCGGTTTTAGGGTTTAGGGTTTAGGGTTTAGGTTTTAGTGTTTAGAGTTAAGGGTTTAGGATTTACGGTTAAGGGTTTCAGGTTTAGTGTTTAGGGTTTAGGTTTAGGGTTTCGGGTTGGTGTTTCGGGTTTAGGGTTTCAGGTTTTGGGTTTTGGGTTTTGGGTTTACGATGTATGAAAGGTTTAGGGTTTAGGGTTTAAAGTTTAGTTTTTAGGGTTTAGGTTTTTCGGTTTTATGGTTTGGGGTTTAGGGTTCAGGTGTCGGGTTTAGGGTTTCGGGTTTAGAGTTTAGGGTTTAGGGTTTCAAGTTTACGATTTTGGGTTTAGGGTTTAGGGTTATGGGCTTTGGGTTTTGGGTTTTAGGTTTAGAGTTTAGGGTTTGGGGTTTATGGTTTTGGGTTAGGGTTTAGTGTTTAGGGTTTAGGGTTTAGGGTTTCGAGTTTAGGGTTTTGGGTTTAGGGTTTAACGTTTAGGGATTAGGGTTTAGGGTTTTGTGTTTATTGTTTCAGGTTTCGGGTTTAGGGTTTTAGGTTTAGGGTTTAGGGTTTAGGGTTTAGGGTTTTGGTTTTGGGGTTTTGGGTTTAGGGTTTAGGGTTTACTGTTTAGGGTTTAGGGTTTTGGGTTTAGGGTTTAGGGTTTAGGGTTTAGTGTTCAGGTTTTAGGGTTTGGGGTTTGAGGTTTAGGGTTTTGGGTTTAGGGTTTAGGGTTTAGGGTTTCGGGTTTACGGTTTAGGGCTTAGGGTTTAGGGTTTTGGGTTTGGGGTTTTGGGTTTAGGGTTTTGGGTTGAGGGTTTCGGGTTTTGAGTTTAGGGCTTAGGGTTTAGGGTTTGCGGTTAGGATTTGGGGTTAGAGTTTTGGATTTTGGGTTTAGGGTTTAGGATTTAGGGATTAAGGTTTAGGGTTTGGGGTTTAAGGTTTACTGTTTAGGTTTTAGGATTAGGGTTTTAGGGTTTAGGTTTTAGGGTTTCGGGTTTAGGGTTTGAGGTTAGGGTTTAGGGTTTAGTGTCAGGGTTTAGGGTTTAGCGTTCAGAGTTTAGGGTTTACGGTTTAGGGTTTAGGGTTTCGGGTTTTGTTTTTAGGGTTTAGAGTTTAAGGTTTAGGGTTTAGGTGTTTATGTTTTAAGGTTTAGGTTTTAGGGTTTTGGGTTGTGGGTTTAGCGTTTAGGTTTTAGGGTTTAGGGTTTAGGGTTTATGGTTTAGGGTTTCATGTTTAGGGTTTTGGGTTTAGGGTTTAGGGTTTAGGGTTTCGAGTTTACAGTTTAGGGTTTAGGGTTTAGGGTTTTAGGTTTGAGGTTTTGGATTTTGGACTTTGGGTTTTAGGTTTTGTGTTTCTGGTTTCGGGTTTCGAGTTTAGTGCTTCGGGTTTAGGGTTTGCGGTTAGGATTTGGGGTTAGGGTTTAAGTTTTAGGGTTTAGGGTTTAGGGTTTGGGGTTTAGGCTTTAGGGTTTTGGATTTAGGGTTTAGGTTTTTAGGTTTTAGGATTTAGATTTTAGGGTTTAGGGTTTAGGGTTTAAGGTTTAGTGTTTAGGGTTTGGGGTTAGTGTTTGGGGTTAGGGTTTAGGATTTAGGGTTTGGGGTTTAGCGTTTAGGG
This sequence comes from Malania oleifera, assembly GCF_029873635.1. Lineage (NCBI taxonomy): Eukaryota > Viridiplantae > Streptophyta > Magnoliopsida > Santalales > Ximeniaceae > Malania > Malania oleifera. Next base: position 33,495 of record NW_026651691.1, on the reverse strand, counting down.
TTTGTGGTTTAGCATTCAGGGTTTAGGGTTTACGGTTTAGGGTTTCGAGTTTAGTTTTTAGGGTTTAGGATTTAAGGTTTAGGGTTTAGGTGTTTAGGTTTTTGGGTTTTGGGTTATGGGTTTAGGGTTTAGGTTTTAGGGTTTAGGGTTTAGGGTTTAGGGTTTACGGTTTAAGGTTAAGGTTTGGTGTTAGGGTTCAGGATTTAGGGTTTTAGGTTTTGGGTTGGGGTTCTGGGTTTAGGTTTTCGGGTTTAGGGTTTTAGATTTAGGGTTTAGGGTTTAGGGTTTAGTGTTTAGGGTTTAGGGTTTAGGATTTAGGGTTTAGGGTTTAGGATTCAGGGTTTTGGGTTTTGGGTTTTGGTTTTAAGGTTTAGGGTTTAGGGTTTCGGGTTGGTTTTCGGGTTTAGTGTTTCGAGTTTAGGGTTTCAAGTTTTGGGTTTTGGGTTTTGGGTTTACGATGTAGGAAGGGTTTAGGGTTTAGGGTTTAGGGTTTAGGGTTTAAAGTTTAGGTTTTAGAGTTTAAGTTTTTCGTTTTTGGGTTTGGGTTTTTCGGTTTACGATTCGGGGTTTAGGGTTTAGGGTTTAGGGATTAGGGTTTGGGGTTTATGGTTCAGGGTTAGGTTTTACGTTTAGGGTTTCGGGTTAGGGTTTCGGGTTTAGGGTTTAGGGTATAGGGTTTTAGATTTACGATTTTGGGTTTAGGGTTTTGGGTTTTGGGTTTTGGGTTTTGGGTTTAGGGTTTATTGTTTAGGGTTTAGGGTTTAGGATGTAAGGTTTAGGGTTTTGGGTTTAGGTTTAGGGTTTAAGGTTTCGAGTTAGGGTTTCGAGTTTAGGGTTTCGAGTTTTGGGTTTTCGGTTTAGGGTTTAGGGTTTCGGGATTAGGGTTTAAGGTTTCATGTTTCAGGTTTCGGGTTGCGGGTTTAGGGTTTAGGGTTTTGGTTTTAGGGTTTAGGGTTTAGGTTTTACGGTTTACGGTTTAGGATTTAGGGTTTGGGGTTAGGGTTTGGGGTTAGGGTTTGGGGTTAGAGTTTCGGATTTAGGGTTCAGGGTCTTGGGATTAGGGTTTAGGGTTTAGGGTTTAGGTCTCTAGGTTTTAGCTCTTGGTTTTAAGGTTTAGGGTTTTGGGTTTAGGGTTTTGGGTTTGGGGTTTCGGGTTTAGGGTTTTGGGTTTGGGGTTTTAGGGCTTAGTGTTTAGGGTTTAGAGTTTTGGGTTTAGGGTTTTGGGTTTAGCATTCAGGGTTTTGGGTTTAGGGTTTAGGGTTTAGGGTTTAGGGTTTAGGGTTTTAGGTTTAGGGTTTAGGGTTTAGGGTTTAGGGTTTCAAGTTTAGGGTTTACGATTTACGGTTTCGGGTTTGGCATTCCGGGTTTAGGGTTTAGAGTTTCCGATTTCGGGTTTAGGGTTAGGGTTTAGGTTTTAGTGTTTGGGGTTTACGGTTTAGGGTTTGGGGTTTAGGATTTAGGATTTCGGGTTTTGGGTTTAGGGGTTAGGATTTAGAGTTTCGGGTTGAGGGTTTAGGGTTTGGGGTTAGGTTTTGGGGTTAGGGTTTAGGATTTTGGGTTTAGGGTTTACGGTTTATGGTTTAGGGTTTAGGGTTTAGGGTTTTGGTGTTTAGGTTTTAAGGTTTGGGTTTTAGGGTTTAGGGTTCTGGGTTTATGGTTTAGGGTTTACAGTTTTGTGTTTAGAGTTTAGGTGTTTAGGTTTTAGGGTTTGGGTTTTAGGGTTTAGGGTCTGGATTAAGGGTTTGGGGTTTAGGGTTTAGGGTTTAAAGTTTGGGATTAGTGTTTGGGGTTAGGGTTTCGTATTTAGGGTTTAGGTTTTAGCATTTAGGGTTTAGGGTTTCGGGTTTAGGGTTTAGGTGTTTAGGTTTTAGGGTTTGGGTTTTAAGGTTTAGGGTTCTGGGTTTAGGGTTCAGGGTTTAGGGTTTAGCGTTGAGGGTTTAGGGTTTCGGTTTTTGGGTTTATGGTTTCGAATTTAGGTGTTTAGGTTTTTGGGTTTGGGTTTTAGGGTTTAGTGTTCTGGATTTAGTGTTTAGGATTTAGGGTTTAGTCTTTAGGCTTTAGTGTTTAGATTTTTGGGTTTAGGGTTTAGGGTTTAGGTGTTTAGGTTTTAGGGTTTAGGGTTTAGGGTTTGGGGTTTAGGGTTTTGGGTTTTGGGTTTGCGGTTAGGGTTTGGGTTAGGATTTTGGATTTTGGGTTTAGGGTTTAGGGTTAAGGGTTTCGGGTGTGGGGTTTAGGGTTTAGGGTTTGGGGTTTATGGGTAAGGTTAGGAATTGGTGTTGGGGCTTCAGATTTAGGGTTTATGGTCTAGTGCTTAGGCTTTAGTGTTTGGGGTTAGGGTTTGGGATTAGGGTTTTGGTTTAGGGTTTCAGGTTTAGGGTTTCGAGTTTAGGGTTTCAGGTTAAGGTGTTAGGGTTTAGGGCTTCTGGTTTACGATTTATGGTTTAGGGTTTATGGTTTAGCTTTTAGGGTTTAGGGTTTAGGGTTTAAGATTTAACGTTTAGGGTTTACGGTTTAGGGTTTTGGGTTAGAGTTTCGGATTTAGGGTTTCGGGTTTAACACTTTTGGTTTAGGGTTTAGGGTATAGAGTTTCGGGTTTCGGGTTTCGAATTTCAGGTTTTGGGTTTAGGGTTTACGGTTTACGGTTTAGGATTTAGGGTTTAGGGTTTTGGGGTAGGGTTTAGTGTTTTGGGTTTAGAGTTTAGGGTTTAGGGTTTAGGGTTAAGGGTTTACGGTTTGGGGTTAGGGTTTGGGGTTAGGGTTTGGGGTTTAGGGTTTCGGTATTAGGGTTTAGGGTTTTGGGTTAGGGTTTAGGGTTTGGGTTTAGGGTTTATGTTTAGGGTTTAGGTTTATGGGTTAGGGTTTAGGCTTTAGGTTTTGGGGTTTAGGGTTTAGGGTTTAGGTGTTTAGGGTTTAGGATTTAGGGTTTAGGGTTTTAGGGTTAAGGGTTTTGGGTTTTGTGTTTTGTACTTAGGGTTTCGGGTTTTTATTTTAGGGTTTAGGGTTTAGGGTTTAGCGTTTAGGGTTTTTGGTGTCCAGGGTTTAGGGTTTAGTTTTTAGGGTTTCGGGTTTAGGGTTTAGGGTTTAGGGTTTAGGTTTTAGGTTTTGGGTTTTAGGGTTTAGGGTTTAGGGTTTGGGGTTTACGGTTTAGGGTTTAGGGTTGAAGGTTAGGGTTTAGGGTTGGGGTTTGGGGTTAGGGTTTCGGATTTAGGGATTAGGCTTTAGGCTTTGGGGTTTCGGGTTTAGGGTTTAGGATTTAGGTCTTTAGGTTTTTGGGTTTGGGTTTTAGGGTTTTGGGTTTTGGGCTTAGGGTTTAGGGTTTAGGGTTTAGGATTTAGGGTTTTGGGTTTCGGGTTCGGGCTTAGGGTTTGGTGTTAGGGTTTCGGATTTAGGGTTTAGCGTCTAGGGTTTAGGGTTTAGTGTTAAGGGTTTTGGTTTTATGGTTAGGTTTTTGGGTTTGGCAGTCATGTTTTTGATTAGGGTTTAGGGTTTAGGGTTTAGGGTTTAGGATTAGGGTTTAGGGTTTAGGGTTTGTGTTTTAGGGTTTGGTGTTTAGGGTTAGGGTTTGGGGTTTGGGTTTGGGGATAGGGTTTGGGGTTAGGGTTTCGGTTTTAGGGTTTAGGATTTTTGGTTAGGGTTTAGGGTTTAGGGTTTAGGGTTTGTGTTTAGTGTTTGGGGTTGAGGTGTTTAGGATTTAGGGTTTATGGTTTAGGGTTTTAGGGTTTAGGGTTTAGGGTTTAGTGTTTCAGTTTTAGGGTTTAGGGATTAGGGTTTGGGGTTTAGGGTTTAGGGTTTAGGGTTTGGGGTTCGGGGTTTCGGGTTTTTGTTTTAGGTTTTAGGGTTTAGGGTTTAGCGTTTAGGGTTTGGGGTTAGGGTTTGGGATTAGGGTTTACGGTTTTGGGTTTTGGGTTTAGGGTTTGGGGTTAGGGTTTCGGATTAGGGTTTGTGGTTTAGGGTTCGGGGTTAGGGTTTCGAATTTGGGGTTTGGGGTGTTGGGTTTAGGGTTTAGTGTTTAGGGTTTAGGGTTTGGGGTTACGGTTTTGGGTTAGGGTTTCGGGTTTTAGTGGTCGGATGTGGATGTTTTGGTTTCGGATTAGGGTTTAGGGTTTGGGTTTGGGTTAGGGTTTTAGGGGTAGGATTTCGTGTTTTAGGGGTCTGGTTTTTTTGTTTTAGGGTTCGGGGGTGTGGGTGTTTGGGTGGTTTTTTGGTGTGTTCGTGTGTGGTTGGTGGTGTTTGTTTGTTGGGTTTTTTTTTTTTTTTTTGGGGGTTTATTTTTTTCGTGTTTTGGGTTTTTTGGGGTTTATTTGGGGTTTTCGGTTTTTTTGGGGTTTGTGGTTTTTTTTTTTTGGGGTTCGGTTGTGTGTTTGTGTGGGGTGGTTTGGTTTTTTTTGGGGTTGTTTTTTTGGGGTTTGGGTTTAGGCTGGTTGGGGGGGAGGTGGTTTTTTGGGTTTTTTTTTTATTTTGTTTTTTTTTTTTTTTTTTTTTTTTTTTTTTTTTTTGTTTTTTTGGGGTTTTGGGTTAGGATTAAGGTTTTTTTGGGTTGGGTTGGGGTTATGGTTTTTGGTTTTGGGTTAGGGTTTGGGGTTTAGGGTTTGGGTTTTAGTGTTTATGGTTTTGGGTTCGGGTTTAGGGTTTAGGGTTTGGGTTTTAGTGTTTAGGGTTTTGGGTTAGGGTTTAGGGTTTAGGGTTTAGGGTTTAGGGTTGAGGTGTTTAGGGTTTAGGGTTTGGGGTTTTGGGTTTTATGGTTTAGGGTTTAGTGTGTCGGGTTTAGGGTTGAGGGGTTTAGGATTTAGTGTTTAGGGTTTGGGTTTTAGGTTTTAGGGTTCGGTGTTTAGGGTTTAGGGTTTAATGTTTTGGGTTTTGGGTTTAGGGTTAGGGTTTGGGGTTTAGGGTTTGGGTTTTAGTGGTTAGGGTTTTGGGTTAGGGTTTAGGGTTTAGGGTTTAGGGTTTGGGGTTTAGGGTTTAGGGTTGAGGTGTTTAGGGTTTAGGGTTTGGGGTTTTGGGTTTTAGGGTTTGAGGTTTAGTGTGTAGGGTTTTGGGTTTAGGGGTTTGGGTTTTATACTTGGGGTTTCGTGTTTTTGGTTTAGGGTTTAGGGTTTGGGTTTTAGCGTTTAGAGTTTTTGGGGTCCAGGGTTTAGGGTTTAGTTTTTATTGTTTTGGGTTTACGGTTTTGGATTTAGAGTTTAAGGTTTAGGGTTTCGGGTTTAGGGTTTAGGGTTTAGGGCTTAGGGTTTAGGGTATAGGGTTTAGTGTTTGGGGTATATGATTTGTGGTTTAGGGTTTAGGGTTTAGGGTTTAGGGTTTGCGGTTAGGGTTTGGGGTTAGGGTTTTAGGATTTTGGGTTTATGGTTTAGGGTTTAGGGTTTAGGTGTTTCGAGTTTAGGGTATAGTGTTTTGTACTTAGGGTTTCGGGTTTTTGGTTTAGGGTTTAGGGTTTAGAGTTTAGGGTTTATAATTTTTATGGTCCAAGGTTTAGGGTTTAGTTTTTATGGTTTTGGGTTGAGGGTTTTGGATTTAGGATTTAGAGTTTTGGGTTTCAGGTTTAGGGTTTAGGGTTTAAGGTTAAGGGATTTGGGTTTAGGGTTTAGGGTTTAGGGTTTAGGGCTTAGGGTTTCAGGTTTAGGATTTTAGGTTTAGGGTTTTGGGGTTTGGGTTTAGTGTTTAGGGTTTATGGTTTAGGGTTTTGGGTTTCATGTTTCGAGCTTAGGATTTAGGATTTAGGGTTTAGGGTTTAAGGTTTGGTGTTTAGGGTTTAGGGTTTAGATTTTATGGTTTCGGGTTTGGGGGTTAGGGTTTAATGCTTAGGGTTTAGGCTTTAGAGTTTAGGGTTAGGGTTTGGGTTTTAGGGTTTAGTGTTTACGGTTTAGGGTGTGTGGTTTAGGGTTTAGGGTGTACGGTTTAGGGTTTGCGGTTAGGATTTCGGGTTTGGATTTTGGATGTTGGGTTTAGAGTTTTGGGTTAGGGTTTGGGGTTGGGGTTTCGTATTTAGGGTTTAGCGTTTAGCGTTTAGGGTTTAGGGTTTAGCGTTTAGGGTTTTGGGTTTAGAATTTAGGGTATAGGTTTTAGGGTTTCGGTTTTAAGTTTTAGGGTTCTGGGTTTAGGGTTTAGGGTTAGGGTTTAGGTTTTAGCGTTTAGGGTTTAGGGTTTAGTGTTTCGGGTTTCTGATTTTGGGTTTTCGGTTTAGGGTTTAGGGTTTAGGGTTGGGGTTTCAGGTTTAGGGTTTAGGGTTTAGGGTTTAAGGTTTAGGGTTTAATGTTTAGGGTTTCGGGTTTAGGGTTTAGGGTTTAGGGTTTAGTGTTTAAGGTTTAGGGTTTAGGGTTTCAGGTTTAGGGTTTTGGGTTTGGGGTTTAGGGTTTAGGGTTTAGGGTTTAGGGTTTAGGGTTTAGTGTTTAGGGTTTAGGGTTTTGGGTTTTGGGTTTGGGGTTTTGGGTTTAAGGTTTTCGGTTTAGGATTTTGGGTTTCGGGTTTCGAGTTTAGGGTTTAGGGTTTAGGGTTTGCAGTTAGGATTTGGGGTTAGGGTTTAGGATTTTGGGTTTAGGGTTTAGGTTTTAGGGTTTAGGGTTTAGGGTTTGGGGTTTAGGGTTTTGGGTTTTGGGTTTAGGATTTAGGTTTTAGGGTTTAGGTTTTTAGGTTTTAGGATTTGGGTTTTAGGGTTTAGGGTTTAGGGTTTGGGGTTAGGGTATAGGATTTAGGGTTTAAGGTTTAGCGTTCAGGGTTTAGGGTTTATGGTTTAGGGTTTAGGGTTTCGGGTTTAGTTTTTAGGGTTTAGGGTTTAGGTGTATAGGTTTTAGGGTTTAGGTTTTAGGGTTTTGGGTTATGGGTTTAGGGTTTAGGTTTTAGGGTTTATGGTTTAGGGTTAGGGTTTGGGGATAGGGTTCAGGATTTAGGGTTTTGGGTTTTAGGTTTAGGGTTAGGGTGTCGGGTTTAGGGTTTCGGGTTTAGCGTTTTAGGTTTAGGGTTTAGGGTTTAGTGTTTAGGGTTCAGGGTTTAGGATTTAGGGTTTAGGGTTTCAGGTTTAGGGTTTAGGGTTTTGGGTTTTGGGTTTAGGGTTTAGGGTTTCGGGTTGGGGTTTCGGGTTTGGTGTTTCAGGTTTAAGGTTTTAGGTTTTGGGTTTACGATGTTGGAAGGGTTTAGGGTTTCGAGTTTATGGTTTAGGGTTTAGGATTTAAAGTTTAGGTTTTAGGGTTTAGGTTTTTCGATTTTAGGGTTTGGGTTTTTGGGTTTAGGATCATGGGTTTATGGTTTAGGGTTTAGGGTTTAGGGTTTAGGGTTTGGGGTTTATGGTTTGGGGTTAGGGTTTCGGTTTAAGGTTTCGGGTTAGGGTTTCGTGTTTAGGGTTTCGGGTTTAGGTTTTCGGGTTTTGGGTTTCGGGTTTACGGTTTAGGGTTTCAGGTTTACGATTTTTTTTTTAGGGTTTTGGGTTTAGGGTTTAGGGTTTAGGGTTTAGGATTTAAGGTTTAGGGTTTAGGGTTTAGGGTTTAAGGTTTCAGGTTACGATTTCAGGTTTAGGGTTTCGAGTTTAGGGTTTTGGGATTAGAGTTTAGGGTTTCGTGTTTCAGGTTTCGGGTTTCGGGTTTGGGGTTTAGGGTTTAGGGTTTAGGTTTTAGGGTTTAGGGTTTAGGGTTTAGGGTTTATGGTTTACGATTTAGGGTTTAGGGCTTCGGGTTTAGGGTTTAGGGTTTAGTGTTTTGGGTTTAGGGTTTAGGGTTTCATTTTTAGGGTTTTGGGTTTAGCGTTTAGGGTTTAGGGTTTCGGGATTACGGTTTAGGGTTTAGGGTTTAGGGTTGGGGTTTTGGGTCTTGGGTTTTGGGTTTAGGGTTTAGGGTTTCGAGTTTTGGGCTTAGGGTTTAGGGTTTGCGGTTAGGATTTGTTGTTAGGGTTTAAGATTTTAGGTGTGGGGTTTGGGTTTTAGGGTTTGTGATTTAGGGTTTGGGCTTTAGGGTTTAGGGATTTGGGTTTAGGGTTTAGGTTTTTAGGTTTTAGGATTTGGGTTTTAGGGTTTAGGGTTTAGGGTTTAGGGTTTAGTGTTTGGGGTTTAGGGTTTTGGGTTTGGGGTTAGGGTTTAGGATTTAGGGTTTAGGGTTTAGCGTTTAGGGTTTAGGGTTTAGGGTTTAGGGTTTAGGGTTTGCAGTTTAGGGTTTAGGGTTTCAGGTTTAGTTTTTAGGGTTTAGGGTTTATGGTTTAGGGTTTAGGTGTTTAGGTTTTAGGGTTTAGGTTTTATGGTTTTGGGTTGTGGGTTTAGGGTTTAGGTTTTAGGGTTTAGGGTTTAGGGTTTTGGGTTTAGGGTTTAGGGTTAGGGTTTGGGGTTAGGGTTTAGGATTTAGGGTTTTGGGTTTTGGGTTTAGGGTTGGGGTTTCAGGTTTAGGTTTTCGGGTTTAGGTTTTAGGTTTAGGGTTTAGGGTTTAGGGTTTAGGGATCAGGGTTTAGGATTTAGGATTTAGGGTTTAGAGTTTTGGGTTTTCGGTTTTCGGTTTAGGGTTTGGGGTTTAGGATTTCGGGTTGGGGTTTAGGGTTTCGGGTTGGGGTTCCGGGTTTAGAATTTCGAGTTTAAAGTTTCAGGTTTTGGGTTTTGGGTTTTAGGTTTTCGATGTAGGAAGGGTTTAGCGTTTCGGGTTTAGGATTTAGGGCTTAGGGTTTAAAGTTTATGCTTTGGGGTTTAGGTTTTACGGTTTTAGGGTTTGGGTTTTTGGGTTTAGGGTTTTAGGGTTTAGGGTTTAGGGTTTAGGGTTTGGGCTTTATGATTTGGGGTTAGGGTTTAGGTTTAGGGTTTCGGGTTAGGGTTTCAATTTTAGGGTTTCGGGTTTAGGGTTACGGTTTAGGGTTTAGGGTTTCAGATTTACGATTTTGGGTTTAGGGTTTAGGGTTTATGATTCACGGTTTAAGGTTTAGGGTTTAGGGTTTAGGGTTTAGGGTTTAAGGTTTCGGGTTAGGGTTTCGGGTTTAGGGTTTCAAGTTTAGGGTTATCGATTTAGGGTTTAGGGTTTAGGGAATAGGGTTTAGGGTTTCGTGTTTCAGGTTTCGGGTTTCTGGTTTAGGGTTTAGGGTTTTGGGTTTAGGGTTTAGGGTTTAGGGTTTTGGTTTTAGGTTTAGGGTTTAGGGTTTATGGTTTACGGTTTACGATTTAGGGTTTAGGGTTTGGGGTTAGGGTTTCGGATTTAGGGTTTAGGATCTTGGGTTTAGGGTCTAGGTGTCTAGGTTTTAGCATTTGGGTTTTAGGGTTTAGGGTTTTGGTCTTAGGGTTTGGGCTTAGGGTTTAGGGTTTTAGGGCTTACGGTTTAGGGTTTAGGGTTTAGGGTTTAGGGTTTAGGGTTTAGGGTTTAGGGTTTAGGGTTTAGGGTTTAGGGTTTAGGGTTTAAGGTTTAGGGTTTAGGGTTTCGTGTTTAAGGTTTAGGGTTTAGGGTTTAGGGTTTAGGGTTTCAGGTTTAGGGTTTACGGTTTAGGGTTTAGGGTTTAGGGTTTAAGATTTAACGTTTAGGGTTTAGGGTTTAGGGGTTGGGGTTAGGGTTTCGACTTAGGATTTTGTGTTTAGGGTATAGAGTTTCGGGTTTCAGGTTTTGGCTTTCTGGTTTAGTGTTTAGGGTTTAGGGTGTAGGATTTAGGGTTTTGGGTTAGGGTTTAGTGTTTATAGTTTTGGGTTTAGGGTTTAGGATTAAGGGTTTACGGTTTGGGGTTTTGGGCTTGGGTTTTAGGGTTTAGCGTTTTGGGTTTGGGTTTGGGGTTTAGGGTTTTGGTTTATGGTTTAGGGTTTAGGGTTTAGGGTTTAGGTTTTGGGGTTTTGGGTTTTGGGTTTTGGTGTTTAGGGTTCATGGTTTAGGGTTTTAGGGTTAAGGGTTTAGGATTTTGTGTTTTGTACTTGGAGTTTCGGGTTTTTATTTTCGAGTTTAGGGTTTAACGTTTAGGATTTTTGGCGTCAAGGGTTTAGGGTTTAGTTTTAGGGTTTTGGGTTTGCGGCTAGAGTTTAGGGTTTAGGGTTTCGGGGATTTAGGGTTTAAGGTTCTGGGTTTAGGGTTTAAGGTCTAGGGTTTAGGGTTTAGGGTTTAGGGTTTAGAGTTTTGGGTTAGGGTTTAGGGTTTAGGGTTTAGGGTTTCGTGTTTAGGGTATGGGGTTAGGGTTTCAGGTTTAGTGTTTCGGGTTTAGGGTTTCAGGTTTACTATTTTGGGTTTAGGGTTTAGGGTTTAGGGTTTTGGGTTTGGGGTTTAGGGTTTAGGCTTTAGGGTTTACGGTTAGGGTTTAGGGTTTCGGGTAGCAGGTTTTGGGTTTTGGGTTTAGGATTTCAGGTTGTGGGTTTTGGGCTTAGGGTTTTGTGTTTATGGTTTAGGGTTTAGGGTTTAGGGTTTCGGGTTTCAAGTTTTCGGTTTCGCGGTTAGGGTTTAGGGTTTAGGGTTTCGGTTTTAGGGTTTCGGTTTTAGGGTTTAGGGTTTAGGGTTTGAGGTTTAGGGTTTACGGTTTAGGGTTTAGGGTTTAGGGTTGATGGTTAGGGTTTAGGGTTAGGGATTGGGGTTAGGGTTTCGGATTTAGGGTTTAGGGTTTAGGGTTTAGGGTTTAGGGTTTAGGGTTTAGGTCTTAGGTTTTAGGGTTTGGGTTTGTGGGTTTAGGGTTTTGGGTTTAGGGTTTAGGGTTTAGGATTTGGTGTTAGGGATTCGGATTTAGGGTTTGGGGTCTAGGGTTTAGGGTTTAGTGTTTAGTGTTTAGGGTTTTGGGTTTGCGGTTAGGTTTTCGGATTAGGCATTCGGGTTTAGGATTAGGGTTTAGTGTTTAGGGTTTAGGGTTTAAGGTTTAGGATTAGGGTTTAGGGTTTAGGTTTTAGGGTTTATGTTTTAGGGTTTTGGGTTCGGGATTAGGGTTTGGGGTTAGGGTTTGGGGTTAGGGTTTCGGTTTTAGTGTTTAGGATTTTGGGTTAGGGTTTAAGATTTTGGGTTAGGGTTTAGGGTTTAGGGTTTAGGGTTCAGGGTTTGTGTTTAGTGTTTGGGGTTGAGGTGTTTAGGTTTTATGGTTTAGGGTTTTAGGGTTTAGGGTTTAGGGTTTAGTGTTTGGGGTTTAGGGTTTAGGGTTCGTGTTTTGTACTCGGGGTTTCGAGTTTCTGTTTTAGGGTTTAGGGTTTAGCGTTTAGGGTTTTTAGGGTCGAGTGTTTAGGGTTCAGTTTTTATGGTTTTGGGTTTAGGGTTTTGGATTTAGAGTTTAGGGTTTATGGTTTGGGGTTTAGGGTTTGGTGTTTAGGCTTAAGATTTAGGGTTTAGGATTTAGGGTTGGGGGTTTTGGGTTAAGGGTTTAGTGTTTGCTGTTAGGGTTTGGGGTTAGGGTTTTTGGATTTTGGGTTTATGGTTTAGGGTTTAGGGTTTAGGGTTTTGGTTTAGGTGTTTAGGGTTTAGGGTTTAGTGTTTTGTACTTGGGGTTTCAGGTTTTTTGCTTAGGGTTTAGGGTTTAGAGTTTAGGGTTTGTGATTTTTAGGGTCCAGGGTTTAGGGTTTAGTTTTTATAGTTTTGGGTTTAGGGTTTTGGATTTAGAGTTTAGTGTTTAGGGTTTCAAGTTTACGGTTTTGGGTTTAGGGTTAAGGGATTAAGGTTTAGGTTTTAGGGTTTAGGATTTAGGGTTTCGGGTTTAGGGTTTAGGGTTTCCGTTTTAGGGTTTTGGGTTTAGGGTTTTATGTTTTGGGTTTCGGGTTTAGGTTTTAGGTTTTAGGGTTTAGGGTTTAGGCTTTCGGGTATCGTGTTTCGAGTTTAGGGTTTAGGATTTATGGTTTTGGGTTTAGGATTTAGGGTTTTGGGTTTAGGGTTTAGGGTTTAGGGTTTTGGGTTTAGGGTTTTGGGTTTAGAGTTTAGGGTTTTGGGTTTAGGGTTTAGGGTTTAGTGTTTTGGGTTTAGGGTTTCGGGTTTAGGGTTTAAGGTTTTGGGTTTAAGGTTTAGGGTTGAGAGTTTAGTGTTTGGGTTTAGGGTTTAGGGTTTAGTGTTTACGGTTTAGGGTTTTGGGTTTAGGGTTTAGGGCTTAGGTTTTTGGGTTTAGGGTTTTGGGTTAGGGTTTCGTATTTTGGGTTTATGGATTAGTGTTTAGGGTTTAGGGTTTCGGGTTTAGGGTTTAGGGTTTTGGGTTTAAGGTTTAGGGTTGAGAGTTTAGTGTTAGGGTTTAGGGTTTAGGGTTTAGTGTTTACGGTTTAGGGTTTTGGGTTTAGGGTTTAGGGCTTAGGTTTTTGGGTTTAGGGTTTTGGGTTAGGGTTTCGTATTTTGGGTTTATGGATTAGTGTTTAGGGTTTAGGGTTTACGTTTTTAGGTTTTAGGGTTTCGATTTTAACGTTTAGGGTTTAAGATTTAGGGTTTAGGGTTTAGGGTTTAGGGTTTAGGTTTTAGTGTTTTGGGTTTCGGGTTTCGGGTTTTGGTTTTAGGGTTAGGGTTTAGCGTTTTGGGTGTAGGGTTTCAAGTTTCGGGTTTACAGTTTTCGGTTTAAATTTTGGGGTTAGGGTTTCAGGTTTAGGGATTCAGGTTTAGGGTTTCGCGTTTAGGGTTTAGGATTTAGGGTTTCGAGTTTAGGGTTTATGGTTTAAGGTTTAGGGTTTACGGTTAATGGTTTAGGTGTTTAGGTTTTAGTGTTTCAGTTTTGGGGTTTAGTGTTCTGAGTTTAGGGTTTAGGTTTTAGGGTTAAGGGTTTAGGGTCTCAGGTTTAAGGTTTAGGGTCTCGGGTTTAAGGTTTAGGGTTTATGGTTTAGTATTTTAGGTTTAAGGTTTCGGTTTTGGAGTTTAGGGTTCTGGGTTTAGGGTTTAGGTTTTAGGGTTTAGTGTTTTGGGTTAAGGGTTTTGGGTTTGGGGTGAGGGTTTACGGTTTAGGATTTAGGTTTTAGGGTTTTGGGTTTTGGGTTACGTGTTAGGGTTTCGGGTTTAGGTTTTTGGGTTTAGGGTTTCTGGTGTAGGGTTTAGGGTTTGGGGTTAAGGGTTTAGGATTTAGGGTTTCAGGTTTAGGGTTTACGATTTAGGGTTCAGGGTTTAGGGTTTAGGGTTTAGGGTTTCAGGTTTAGGGTTTACGGTTTTCGATTTTAGGTTTAGGGTTTAGGGTTTAGGGTTTAGGGTTTAGGGTTTAAGGTTTAGGGTTTAGGGTTTCGAATTTCGGGTTTTGGGTTTAGGGTTTCGGTTTTGGAGTTTAGAGTTCTGGGTTTAGGGTTTAGGTTTTAGGGTTTAGGGTTTAGGGTTTAGGGTTTTGGGTTTAGGGTTTAAGCTTTAGGGTTTGGGGTGAAGGTTTAAGGTTTAGGTTTTAGGGTTTAGGTTTTAGGGTTTAGGGTTTAGGGTTGCGTGTTAGGGTTTTGGGTTTAAGGTTTTGGGTTTAGGGTTTCAGGTGTAGGGTTTAGGGTTTGGGGTTAAGGGTTTAGGGTTTAGTGTTTCAGGTTTAGGGTTTAGGGTTTAGGGTTCGGGGTTCAAGGTTTAGGGTTTAGGGTTTCAGGTTTAGGGTTTAGGATTTTGGGTTTTTGGTTTAGGGTTTTGGGTTTAGGGTTTTGGGTTTTGTGTTTCGAGTTTAGGGTTTAGGGTTTAGGGTTTAAGGTTGGGGTTTAGGGCTTCGGGTTTTGGGTTTCGGGTTTAGGATTTGGGGTTGGGGTTTAGGATTTAGAATTTAAGGTTTAGGGTTTAGTGTTTATGGTTTAGGTGTTTTTGTTTTAGGGTTTAGGTTTTAGGGTTTAGGGTTTAGGGTTTAGGGTTTAGGGTTTAGGGTTTAGGGTTTAGCGTTTCGGGTTTTGGGTCTAGGGTTTACTGTTTAGGGTTAAGGGTTTAGGGTTTTTTGTTTCGTACTTGGGGTTTCGGGTTTTTTGTTTAAGGTTTAGGGTTTAGGGTTTAGCGTTTAGGGTTTTTAGGGTCCATCGTTTAGGGTTTAGTTTTTAGAATTTTGATTTTAGGGTTTTGGATTTAGAGTTTATGGTTTAGGGTTTCGAGATTTAGGGTTTAGCGTCCTGGGTTTAGGGTTTAGGGTTTAGGGTTTAGGGTTTGGGGTTTAGGGTGTGGGTTTAGGGTTTAGGGTATGGGGTTAGGGGTTCAGGTTTAGGGTTTCGGGTTTAGGGTTTTAGGTTTGTAGTTTTGGGTTTAGGGTTTAGGGTTTTGGTTTTTGGGTTTTGGGTTTAGGGTTTAGGGTTTAGGTTTTAGGGTTTACGGTTAGGGTTTAGGGTTTCGAGTATTACGTTTCGGGTTTCGGGTTTAGGATTTCGGGTTTAGGGTTTAGGGTTTCGGGTTTCAGGTTTCCGATTTCAGGTTTAGGGTTTAGCGTTTAGGCTTTAGGGTTTAGGTTTTAGGATTTGGGTTTTAGGGTTAGGGTTTAGGGCTTGGGGTTTAGGGTTTACGTTTTAGGGTTTTCGGTTTAGGGTTGAAGGTTTGGTTTTAGGGTTAGGGTTTGGGGTTAGGGTTTTGGATTTATGGGTTAGGCTTTAGGGTTTAGGGTTTAGGTCTTTATGTTTTAGGGTTTGGGTTTTAGGGTTTAGTGTTTTGGGTTTAGGGTTTTGGGTTTAGGATTTAGGGTTTGGGGTTTTGGGTTCAGGCTTAGGGTTTGGTGTTAGGGTTTCAGATTTAGGGTTTAGGGTCTAGGGTTTAGGGTTTAGTTTTTAGGGTTTAGGGTTTGCGGTTAGGTTTTCGGGTTAGGGTTTCTGGTTTAGTGTTTCTGATTTAGGGTTTAGGGTTTTGGATTAGGGTTTTGGGTTTTGGGTTTAGGGTTTAGGGTTTAGGGTTTAGGGTTTAGGGTTTGGGGTTTAGGGTTTTGGGTTTAGGGTTTAGGGTTTAGGGTTTAGTGTTTGGGGTTAGGGTTTGGGGTTAGGGTTTGGGTTTTAGGGTTTAGGGTTTTGGGTTTTGGGTTTTGGGTTTTGGGTTTAGGGTTTAGGGTTTAGTGTTTGGGGTTAGGGTTTGGGTTTTAGGGTTGAGGGTTTTGGGTTTAGGGTTTTATGTTTTGGGTTTAGGGTTTAGGGTTTAGGTTTTAGGGTTTAGAGTTTAGGGTTTAGGGATTAGTGTTTAGGGTTTAGGATTTAGGGTTTAGGGTTTAGGGTTTAGGTGTTTAGGTGTTTAGGTTTTAGGCTTTCGATTTTAAGGTTTAGGGTTATGGGTTTAGGGTTTTGGGTTTTGGGTTTAGGTTTTAGGGTTTAGGGGTTTAGGGTTTAGGTGTTTAGGTTTTAGGCTTTCGATTTTAAGGTTTAGGGTTCTGGGTTTAGGGTTTTGGGTTTAGGGTTTAGGTTTTAGGGTTTAGGGGTTAGGGTTTAGTGTTTCGGGTTTCGGGTTGAGGGCTTAGGGATTAGGGTTTAGGGTTTAGAGTTTGGGGTTTAGGGTTTAGGGTTTAGGGTTTAAGGTTTCGGGTGTAGGGTTTCAAGTTTCGGGTTTAGGGTTTAGCATTTAGGGTTTATGGTTTAGGGTTTTGGTGTTTAGGTTTTAGGGTTTGTGTTTTAGGGTTTAGGGTTCTTGGTTTTAGGTTTAGGGTTTTGGGTTTAGGGTTTGGGTTTTAGGGTTTAGGGTTTGAGGTTTAGGTTTTACGGTTTAGGGTTTAGGATTTAGGGTTGATGGCTAGGGTTTAGGGTTAGGGATTGGGGTTAGGGTTTCGGATTTAGGGTTTAGGCTTTAGGGTTTAGGGTTTAGGGTTTAGCTCTTTAGCTTTTAGGGTTTGGATTTGTGGGTTTAGGGTTTAGGGTTTAGGGTTTAGGGTTTAGGGTTTAGGTGTTTAGGTTTTAGGGTTTAGTTTTTATGGTTTAGGGTTTTAGGTTTAGGGTTTGCGTTTGGGGTTTGGGTTAGGGTTTTGGATTTTGGGTTTAGGGTTTAGGGTTTTGGGTTTCGGGTTTAGGGTTTAGGGTTTAGGGTTTAGGGTTTAGGGTTTAGGTGTTTAGGTTTTAGGCTTTCGATTTTAAGGTTTAGGGTTCTGGGTTTAGGGTTTTGGGTTTAGGGTTTAGGTTTTAGGGTTTAGGGGTTCGGGTTTAGTGTTTCGGGTTTCGGGTTTAGGGCTTAGGGATTAGGGTTTAGGGTTTAGCGTTTAGGGTTTAGGGTTTAGGGTTTAGGGTTTAAGGTTTCGGGTGTAGGGTTTCAAGTTTCGTGTTTAGGGTTTAGGATTTAGGGTTTATGGTTTAGGGTTTTGGTGTTTAGGTTTTAGGGTTTGTGTTTTAGGGTTTAGGGTTCTTGGTTTTGGGTTTAGGGTTTTGGGTTTAAAGTTTGGGGTTAGGGTTTGGGGTTATTGTTTCATATTTAGGGTTTAGGGTTTAGGGTTTCCGGTTTAGGGTTTAGGGTTTCGGGTTTAGGGTTTGGATGTTTAGGTTTTAGGGTTTGGGTTTTAGGGTTTAGGGTTCTGTGTTTAGGGTTTAGCGTTTAGGTTTTTTGGTTTAGGTGTTTAGGTTTTAGGGTTTAGTGTTCTTTATTTAGGGTTTAGGGTTTAGGGTTTAGGGTTTAGTGTTTAGGGTTTAAGATTTTGGGTTTAGGGTTTAGGGTTTAGGTGTTTAGGTTTTAGGGTTTAGGGTTTAGGGTTTAGTGTTTATGGTTTAGGGTTTTAGGTTTGGGGTTGTGGTTGGGGTTTGGGTTAGGGTTTTGGATTTTGGGTTTAGGGTTTAGGGTTTTGGGTTTTGGGTTTAGGGTTTAGGGTTTAGGGTTTGGGGTTTATGGTTCGAGGTTAGGGTTTGGTGTTACGGTTTCGTATTTAGGGTTTAGGGTCTAGGGCTTAGCGTTTGGTATTTTGGGTTAGGGTTTGGGCTTAGGGTTTCGGGTTTGGGTTTCGGTTTTAGGGTTTCAAGTTTGGGGTTTCAAGTTTAGGTTTTAGGGTTTAGGGTTTCAGGTTTATGGTTTTTAGTTTTAGGGTTTAGGGTTCGGGGTTTAGGGTTTACGGTTTTGGGTTTAGGGTTTAGGGTTAAGGGTTTACGGTTTGGGGTTAGGGTTTTGGGTTAGGGTTTCGGGTTTAGGGTTTGGGTTTTAGGGTTTAGGTTTTAGGTTTGGGTTTAGGGTTTAGGGTTTTGGTTTATGGTTTAGGGTTTAGGGTTTAGGTTTTGGGGTTTAGGGTTTAGGGTTTAGGTGTTTCGAGTTTAGGGTTTAGGGTTTTAGGGTTTAGGGTTTTGTGTTTTGTACTTGGAGTTTTCGGTTTTTATTTTCGGGTTTAGAGTTTAGGGTTTAGCGTTTATGATTTTTGGCGTCGAGGGTTTAGGGTTTAGTTTTTAGGGTTTTGGGTTTGCGGTTAGAGTTTAGGGTTTAGGGTTTCGGGGATTTAGGGTTTAAGGTTCTAGGTTTAGGGTTTAAGCTTTAGGGTTTAAGGTTTAGTGTTTAGGGTTTAGAATTTTGGGTTAGGGTTTAGGGTTTAGGGTTTAGGGTTTCGTGTTTAGGGTATGGGGTTAGGGTTTCAGGTTTACGATTTTGGGTTTAGGGTTTTGGGTTTGCAGTTTAGGGTTTAGGCTTTTGGGTTTACGGTTAGGGTTTAGGGTTTCGGGTAGCAGGTTTCGGGTTTTGGGTTTAGGATTTCAGGTTTTGGGTTTTGGGTTTAGGGTTTTGGGTTTATCGTTTAGGGTTTAGGGTTTAGGGTTTCGGGTGTCAACTTTTCGGTTTCGGGGTTAGGGTTTAGGGTTTAGGGTTTAGGCTTTAGGGTTTAGGGTTTTGGTTTTAGGGTTTGGGTTTTAGTGTTTAGGGTTTGAGGTTTAGGTTTTACGGTTTAGGGTTTAGGGTTTAGGGTTGATGGCTAGGGTTTAGGGTTAGGGATTGGGGTTAGGGTTTCAGATTTAGGGTTTAGGCTTTAGGGTTTAGGGTTTAGGGTTTAGGTCTTTAGGTTTTAGGGTTTGCATTTGTGGGTTTAGGGTTTTGGGTTTAGGGTTTAGGGTTTAGGTGTTTAGGTTTTAAGGTTTAGGGTTTAGGGTTTAGTGTTTATGGTTTAGGGTTTTAGGTTTAGGGTTTGCGGTTGGGGTTTGGGTTAGGGTTTTGGATTTTGGGTTTAGGGTTTAGGGTTTTGGGTTTCGGGTTTAGGGTTTAGGGTTTAGGGTTTAGGGTTTGGGGTTTATGGTTCGAGGTTAGGGTTTGGTGTTACGGTTTCGTATTTCGGGTTTAGGGTCTAGGGCTTAGCGTTTGGTATTTGGGGTTAGGGTTTGGGGTTAGGGTTTCGGGTTTGGGTTTCGGTTTTAGGGTTTCAAGTTTAGGTTTTAGGGTTTAGGGTTTCAGGTTTATGGTTTTGGGTTTTAGGGTTTAGGGTTCGGGGTATACGGTTTACGGTTTTGGGTTTAGGGTTTAGGGTTTAGGGTTAAGGGTTTACAGTTTGGGGTTTGGGTTTGGGGTTAGGGTTTCGGGTTTAGGGTTTGGGTTTTGGGGTTTAGGTTTTGGGTTTGGGTTTAGGGTTTAGGGTTTTGGTTTATGGTTTAGGGTTTAGGGTTTAGGTTTTGGGGTTTGGGGTTTAGGGTTTAGGTGTTTAGGGTTTAGGGTTTAGGGTTTTAGGGTTTAGGGTTTTGTGTTTTGTACTTGGAGTTTCGGGTTTTTATTTTTGGGTTTAGGTTTTAGGGTTTAGGGTTTAGTGTTTGCGGTTTAGGTTTTACGGTGTAGGGTTTAGGATTTAGGGTTGATGGCTAGGTTTAGGGTTTAGGGTTTAGGGTTTAGGTCTTTAGGTTTTAGGGTTTGGATTTGTGGGTTTAGGGTTTAGGGTTTAGGGTTAGGGTTTAGGTGTTTAGGTTTTAGGGTTTAGGGTTTAGGGTTTAGTGTTTATGGTTTAGGGTTTTAGGTTTAGGGTTTGCGTTTGGGGTTTGGGTTAGGGTTTGGGATTTTGGGTTTAGGGTTTAGGGTTTTGGGTTTCGGGTTTAGGGTTTAGGTTTTAGGGTTTGGGGTTTACGGTTCGAGGTTAGGGTTTGGTGTTACGGTTCCGTATTTAGGGTTTAGGATCTAGGGCTTAGCGTTTGGCATTTGGGGTTAGGGTTTGGGGTTAGGGTTTCGGGTTTGGGTTTCGGTTTTTGGGTTTCAAGTTTAGGGTTTCAAGTTTAGGTTTTAGGGTTTAGGGTTTCAGGTTTATGGTTTTGGGTTTTAGGGTTTAGGGTTCGGGGTATACGAATTACAATTTTACGTTTAGGGTTTACGGTTAAGGGTTTATGGTTTGGGGTTAGGGTTTGGGGTTAGGGTTTCGGGTTTAGGGTTTGGGTTTTAGGGTTTAGGTTTTGGGTTTGGGTTTAGGGTTTAGGGTTTTGGTTTATGGTTTAGGGTTTAGGGTTTAGGTTTTGGGGTTTAGGGTTTAGGGTTTAGGTGTTTTGGGTTTAGGGTTTAGGGTTTTAGGGTTTAGGGTTTTGTGTTTTGTACTTGGAGTTTCGGGTTTTTATTTTTGAGTTTAGGGTTTAGGGTTTAGCATTTAGGATTTTTGGCGTCGAGGGTTTAGGGTTTAGTTTTTAGGGTTTTGGGTTTGCGGTTAGAGTTTAGGGTTTAGGGTTTCGGGGATTTAGGGTTTAAGGTTCTGGGTTTAGGGTTTAAGGTTTAGGGTTTAGGGTTTAGGGTTTAGGGTTTAGGGTTTAGAGTTTTGGGTTAGGGTTTAGGGTTTAGGGTTTAGGGTTTCGTGTTTCGGGTATGGGGTTAGGGTTTCAGGTTTACGATTTTGGGTTTAGGGTTTAGGGTTTAGGGTTCTGGGTTTGCGGTTTAGGGTTTAGGCTTTAGGGTTTACGGTTAGGGTTTAGGGTTTCGAGTAGCAGGTTTCGGGTTTTGGGTTTAGGATTTCAGGTTTTGGGTTTTGGGTTTAGGGTTTTGGGTTTATGGTTTAGGGTTTAGGGTTTAGGGTTTAGGGTTTCGGGTTTCAAGTTTTCGGTTTCGGGGTTAGGGTTTAGGGTTTAGGGTTTAGGGTTTCTGTTTTAGGGTTTGGGTTTTAGGGTTTAGGGTTTGAGGTCTAGGTTTTACGGTTTAGGGTTTAGGGTTTAGGGTTGATGGCTAGGGTTTAAGGTTAGGGATTGGGGTTAGGGTTTCGGATTTAGGGTTTAGGCTTTAGGGTTTAGGGTTTAGGGATTAGGGTTTAGGATTTAGGTCTTTAGGTTTTAGGGTTTGGATTTGTGGGTTTAGGGTTTTGGGTTTAGGGTTTAGGGTTTAGGTGTTTAGGTTTTAGGGTTTAGGGTTTAGTGTTTATGGTTTAGGGTTTTAGGTTTAGGGTTTGCGTTCGGGGTTTGGGTTAGGGTTTTGGATTTTGGGTTTAGGGTTTAGGGTTTAGGGTTTTGGGTTTCGGGTTTAGGGTTTAGGGTTTAGGGTTTAGGTGTTTAGGTTTTAGGCTTTCGATTTTAAGGTTTAGGGTTCTGGGTTTAGGGTTTTGGGTTTAGGGTTTAGGTTTTAGGGTTTAGTGTTTCGGGTTTCGGGTTGAG
Source organism: Malania oleifera (assembly GCF_029873635.1). Taxonomy (NCBI): domain Eukaryota; kingdom Viridiplantae; phylum Streptophyta; class Magnoliopsida; order Santalales; family Ximeniaceae; genus Malania; species Malania oleifera. Next base: position 13,226 of record NW_026651691.1, on the reverse strand, counting down.
GGCTAAGGGATTAGGGTTTAGGGTTTAGCGTTTAGGGTTTAGGGTTTAGGGTTTAGGGTTTAAGGTTTCGGGTGTAGGGTTTCAAGTTTCGGGTTTAGGGTTTAGGATTTAGGGTTTATGGTTTAGGGTTTTGGTGTTTAGATTTTAGGGTTTGTGTTTTAGGGTTTAGGGTTCTTGGTTTTGGGTTTAGGGTTTTGGGTTTAAAGTTTGGGGTTAGGGTTTGGGGTTATTGTTTCGTATTTAGGGTTTAGGGTTTAGGGTTTCCGGTTTAGGGTTTAGGGTTTCGGGTTTAGGGTTTGGATGTTTAGGTTTTAGGGTTTGGGTTTTAGGGTTTAGGGTTCTGTGTTTAGGGTTTAGCGTTTAGGTTTTTTGGTTTAGGTGTTTAGGTTTTAGGGTTTACTGTTCTTTATTTAGGGTTTAGGGTTTAGGGTTTAGGGTTTAGGGTTTAGGGTTTAGTGTTTGGGGTTTACGATTTTGGGTTTAGGGTTTAGGGTTTAGGTGTTTAGGTTTTTGGGTTTAGGGTTTAGTGTTTATGGTTTAGGGTTTTAGGTTTGGGGTTGTGGTTGGGGTTTGGGTTAGGGTTTTGGATTTTGGGTTTAGGGTTTAGGGTTTTGGGTTTTGGGTTTAGGGTTTAGGGTTTAGGGTTTGGGGTTTATGGTTCGAGGTTAGGGTTTGGTGATACGGTTTCGTATTTAGGGTTTAGGGTCTAGCGCTTAGCGTTTGGTATTTGGGGTTAGGGTTTGGGGTTAGGGTTTCGGGTTTGGGTTTCGGTTTTAGGGTTTCAAGTTTAGGTTTTAGGGTTTAGGGTTTCAGGTTTATGGTTTTTAGTTTTAGGGTTTAGGGTTCGGGGTTTAGGGTTTACGGTTTTGGGTTTAGGGTTTAGGGTTAAGGGTTTACGGTTTGGGGTTAGGGTTTGGGGTTAGGGTTTCGGGTTTAGGGTTTGGGTTTTAGGGTTTAGGTTTTAGGTTTGGGTTTAGGGTTTAGGGTTTTGGTTTATGGTTTAGGGTTTAGGGTTTAGGTTTTGGGGTTTAGGGTTTAGGGTTTAGGTGTTTAGGGTTTAGGGTTTAGGGTTTTAGGGTTTAGGGTTTTGTGTTTTGTACTTGGAGTTTCCGGTTTTTATTTTCGGGTTTAGGGTTTAGCGTTTAGGATTTTTGGTGTCGAGAGTTTAGGGTTTAGTTTTTAGGGTTTTGGGTTTGCGGTTAGAGTTTAAGGTTTAGGGTTTCGGGGATTTCGGGTTTAAGGTTCTAGGTTTAGGGTTTAAGGTTTAGGGTTTAAGGTTTAGTGTTTAGGGTTTAGAGTTTTGGGTTAGGGTTTAGGGTTTAGGGTTTAGGGTTTAGGGTTTCGTGTTTAGGGTATGGGGTTAGGGTTTCAGGTTTACGATTTTGGGTTTAGGGTTTTGGGTTTGCAGTTTAGGGTTTAGGCTTTTGGGTTTACGGTTAGGGTTTAGGGTTTCGGGTAGCAGGTTTCGGGTTTTGGGTTTAGGATTTCAGGTTTTGGGTTTTGGGTTTAGGGTTTTGGGTTTATGGTTTAGGGTTTAGGGTTTAGGGTTTAGGGTTTCGGGTGTCAAGTTTTCGGTTTCGGGGTTAGGGTTTAGGCTTTAGGGTTTAGGGTTTCAGTTTTAGGGTTTGGGTTTTAGTGTTTAGGGTTTGAGGTTTAGGTTTTACGGTTTAGGGTTTAGGGTTTAGGGTTGATGGCTAGGGTTTAGGGTTAGGGATTGGGGTTAGGGTTTCAGATTTAGGGTTTAGGCTTTAGGGTTTAGGCTTTAGGGTTTAGGGTTTAGGTCTTTAGGTTTTAGGGTTTGCATTTGTGGGTTTAGGGTTTAGGGTTTAGGTTTTTAGGTTTTAAGGTTTAGGGTTTAGGGTTTAGTGTTTATGGTTTAGGGTTTAAGGTTTAGGGTTTGCGGTTGGGGTTTGGGTTAGGGTTTTGGATTTTGGGTTTAGGGTTTAGGGTTTTGGGTTTCGGGTTTAGGGTTTAGGGTTTAGGGTTTGGGGTTTATGGTTCGAGGTTAGGGTTTGGTGTTACGGTTTCGTATTTAGGGTTTAGGGTCTAGGGCTTAGCGTTTGGTATTTGGGGTTAGGGTTTGGGGTTAGGGTTTCGGGTTTGGGTTTCGGTTTTAGGGTTTCAAGTTTAGGTTTTAGGGTTTAGGGTTTCAGGTTTATGGTTTTCGGTTTTATGGTTTTCGGGTGTCAACTTTTCGGTTTCGGGGTTAGGGTTTAGGGTTTAGGGTTTAGGCTTTAGGGTTTAGGGTTTTGGTTTTAGGGTTTGGGTTTTAGTGTTTAGGGTTTGAGGTTTAGGTTTTACGGTTTAGGGTTTAGGGTTTAGGGTTGATGGCTAGGGTTTAGGGTTAGGGATTGGGGTTAGGGTTTCAGATTTAGGGTTTAGGCTTTAGGGTTTAGGGTTTAGGGTTTAGGTCTTTAGGTTTTAGGGTTTGCATTTGTGGGTTTAGGGTTTAGGGTTTAGGTTTTTAGGTTTTAAGGTTTAGGGTTTAGGGTTTAGTGTTTATGGTTTAGGGTTTAAGGTTTAGGGTTTGCGGTTGGGGTTTGGGTTAGGGTTTTGGATTTTGGGTTTAGGGTTTAGGGTTTTGGGTTTCGGGTTTAGGGTTTAGGGTTTAGGGTTTGGGGTTTATGGTTCGAGGTTAGGGTTTGGTGTTACGGTTTCGTATTTAGGGTTTAGGGTCTAGGGCTTAGCGTTTGGTATTTGGGGTTAGGGTTTGGGGTTAGGGTTTCGGGTTTGGGTTTCGGTTTTAGGGTTTCAAGTTTAGGTTTTAGGGTTTAGGGTTTCAGGTTTATGGTTTTCGGTTTTAGGGTTTAGGGTTAAGGGTTTACAGTTTGGGGTTTGGGTTTGGGGTTAAGGTTTCGGGTTTAGGGTTTGGGTTTTGGGGTTTAGGTTTTGGGTTTGGGTTTAGGGTTTAGGGTTTTGGTTTATGGTTTAGGGTTTAGGGTTTAGGGTTAAGGGTTTACAGTTTGGGGTTTGGGTTTGGGGTTACGGTTTCGGGTTTAGGGTTTGGGTTTTGGGGTTTAGGTTTTGGGTTTGGGTTTAGGGTTTAGGGTTTTGGTTTATGGTTTAGGGTTTAGGGTTTAGGTTTTGGGGTTTGGGGTTTAGGGTTTAGGTATTTAGGGTTTAGGGTTTAGGGTTTTAGGGTTTAGGGTTTTGTGTTTTGTACTTGGAGTTTCGGGTTTTTATTTTTCGGTTTAGGTTTTAGGGTTTAGCATTTAGGATTTTTGGCGTCGAGGGTTTAGGGTTTAGTTTTTAGGGTTTTGGTTTTGCGGTTAGAGTTTAGGGTTTGGGGTTTCGGGGATTTAGGGTATAAGGTTCTGGGTTTAGGGTTTAAGGTTTAGGGTTTAGGGTTTAGGGTTTAGGGTTTAGAGTTTTGGGTTAGGGTTTAGGGTTTAGGGTTTAGGGTTTCATGTTTAGGGTATGGGGTTAGGGTTTCAGCTTTACGATTTTGGGTTTAGGGTTTAGCGTTTAGGGTTTTGGGTTTGCGGTTTAGGGTTTAGGCTTTTGGGTTTACGGTTAGGGTTTAGGGTTTCGGGTAGCAGGTTTCGGGTTTTGGGTTTAGGATTTCAGGTTTTGGGTTTTGGGTTTAGGGTTTTGGGTTTATGGTTTAGGGTTTAGGGTTTAGGGTTTCGGGTTTCAAGTTTTTGGTTTCGGGGTTAGGGTTTAGGGTTTAGGCTTTAGGCTTTAGGGTTTAGGGTTTCGGTTTTAGGGTTTGGGTTTTAGGGTTTAGGGTTTGAGGTTTAAGTTTTACGGTTTGGGGTTTAGGATTTAGGGTTGATGGCTAGGGTTTAGGGTTAGGGATTGGGGTTAGGGTTTCGGATTTAGGGTTTAGGCTTTAGGGTTTAGGGTTTAGGGTTTAGGTCTTTAGGTTTTAGGGTTTGGATTTGTGGGTTTAGGGTTTTGGGTTTAGGGTTTAGGGTTTAGGTGTTTAGGTTTTAGGGTTTAGGGTTTAGGGTTTAGTGTTTATGGTTTAGGGTTTTAGGTTTAGGGTTTGCGTTTGGGGTTTGGGTTAGGGTTTTGGATTTTGGGTTTAGGGTTTAGGGTTTTGGGTTTCGGGTTTAGGGTTTAGGGTTTAGGGTTTGGGGTTTACGGTTCGAGGTTAGGGTTTGGTGTTACGGTTTCGTATTTAGGGTTTAGGATCTAGGGCTTAGCATTTGGTATTTGGGGTTAGGGTTTCGGGTTTGGGTTTCGGTTTTAGGGTTTCAAGTTTAGGGTTTCAAGTTTAGGTTTTAGGGTTTAGGGTTTCAGGTTTATGGTTTTGGGTTTTAGGGTTTAGGGTTCGGGGTATACGGTTTACGGTTTTACGTTTAGGGTTGAGGGTTAAGGGTTTATGGTTTGGGGTTAGGGTTTGGGGTTAGGGTTTCGGGTTTAGGGTTTGGGTTTTAGGGTTTAGGTTTTGGGTTTGGGTTTAGGGTTTAGGGTTTTGGTTTATGGTTTAGGGTTTAGGGTTTAGGTTTTGGGGTTTAGGGTTTAGGGTTTAGGTGTTTTGGGTTTAGGGTTTAGGGTTTTAAGGTTTAGGGTTTTGTGTTTTGTACTTGGAGTTTCGGGTTTTTATTTTCGAGTTTAGGGTTTAGGGTTTAGCATTTAGGATTTTTGGCGTCGAGGGTTTAGGGTTTAGTTTTTAGGGTTTTGGGTTTGCGGTTAGAGTTTAGGGTTTAGGGTTTCGGGGATTTAGGGTTTAAGGTTCTGGGTTTAGGGTTTAAGGTTTAGGGTTTAGGGTTTAGGGTTTAGGGTTTAGAGTTTTGGGTTAGGGTTTAGGGTTTAGGGTTTAGGGTTTCGTGTTTAGGGTATGGGGTTAGGGTTTCAGGTTTACGATTTTGGGTTTAGGGTTTAGGGTTTTGGGTTTTGGGTTTGCGGTTTAGGGTTTAGGCTTTAGGGTTTACGGTTAGGGTTTAGGGTTTCGAGTAGCAGGTTTCGGGTTTTGGGTTTAGGATTTCAGGTTTTGGGGTTTGGGTTTAGGGTTTTGGGTTTATGGTTTAGGGTTTAGGGTTTAGGGTTTAGGGTTTAGGGTTTCTGTTTTAGGGTTTGGGTTTTAGGGTTTAGGGTTTGAGGTCTAGGTTTTACGGTTTAGGGTTTAGGGTTTAGGGTTGATGGCTAGGGTTTAAGGTTAGGGATTGGGGTTAGGGTTTTGGATTTAGGGTTTAGGCTTTAGGGTTTAAGGTTTAGGGATTAGGGTTTAGGGTTTAGGTCTTTAGGTTTTAGGGTTTGGATTTGTGGGTTTAGGGTTTTGGGTTTAGGGTTTAGGATTTGGTGTTAGGGATTCGGATTTAGGGTTTGGGGTCTAGGGTTTAGGGTTTAGTGTTTAGGGTTTAGGGTTTGCGGTTAGGTTTTCGGATTAGGCATTTGGGTTTAGGATTAGGGTTTAGTGTTTAGGGTTTAGGGTTTAAGGTTTAGGATCAGGGTTTAGGGTTTAGGGTTTAGGGTTTGTATTTTAGGGTTTAGGGTTCGGGATTAGGGTTTGGGGTTAGGGTTTGGGGTTGTGGTTTCGATTTTAGGGTCTAGTATTTTGGGTTAGGGTTTAAGATTTTGGGTTAGGGTTTAGGGTTTCGGGTTTAGGGTTTAGGGTTGAGGGTTCAGGGTTTGTGTTTAGTGTTTGGGGTTGAGGTGTTTAAGGTTTATGGTTTAGGGTTTTAGGGTTTAGGGTTTAGGGTTTAGTGTTAGGGGATTAGGGTTTAGGGTTCGTGTTTTGTACTTGGTGTTTCAGGTTTCTGTTTTAGGGCTTAGGGTTTAGCGTTTAGGATTTTTAGGGTCGAGTGTTTGGGGTTCAGTTTTTATGGTTTTGGGTTTAGGGTTTTGGATTTAGAGTTTAGGGTTTATGGTTTCGGGTTTAAGGTTTGGGGTTTAGGCTTAAGGTTTAGGGTTTAGGATTTAGGGCTGGGGGTTTTGGGTTAAGGGTTTAGTGTTTGCGGTTAGGGTTTGCGGTTAGGGTTTTAGGATTTTGGGTTTATGGTTTAGGGTTTAGGGTTTAGGTTTTGGTTTAGGTGTTTAGGGTTTAGGGTTTAGTGTTTTGTACTTGGGGTTTCAGGTTTTTTGTTTAGGGTTTAGGGTTTGTGATTTTTAGGGTCCAAGGTTTAGGGTTTAGTTTTTATGGTTTTGGGTTTAGGGTTTTGGATTTAGAGTTTAGTGTTTAGGTTTTCAAGTTTATGGTTTTGGGTTTAGTGTTAAGGGATTAAGGTTTAGGGTTTAGGGTTTAGGATTTAGGGTTTCGGGTTTAGGGTTTAGGGTTTGGGGTTTAGGGTTTTCGTTTTAGGGTTTTGGGTTTAGGGCTTTATGTTTTGGGTTTCGGGTTTAGGTTTTAGGTCTTAGGGTTTAGGGTTTAGGCTTTCAGGTATCGTGTTTTGAGTTTAGGGTTTAGGATTTGTGGTATTGGGTTTAGGATTTAGGGTTTGGGTTTAGGGTTTAGGGTTTAGGGTTTTGGGTTTAGGGTTTTGGGTTTAGAGTTTAGGGTTTTGGGTTTAGGGTTTAGGGTTTAGGGTTTCAGGTTTAGGGTTTAGTATTTTGGGTTTGGGGTTGAGAGTTTAGGGTTTGGGTTTAGGGTTTAGGGTTTAGTGTTTACGGTTTAGGGCTTTGGGTTTATGGTTTAGGGCTTAAGTTTTTCGGTTTAGGGTTTTCGGCTAGGATTTGGGGTAGCGGTTTAGGATTTTTGGTTTAGGGTTTTGGGTTAAGGTTTCGTATTTGGGGTTTACGGATTAGCGTTTAGGGTTTAGGGTTTATGTTTCTAGGTTTTAGGGTTTCGATTTTAAGGTTTAGGGTTCTGGGTGGTTTAGGGTTTTGATTTTAGTGTTTCGGGTTTCGGGTTTACGGTTTACGGTTTTCGATTTTGGGTTTAGGGTTTAGGATTTAAGGTTTAGGGTTTAGGGTTTAAGGTTTACGGTTTAGGGCTTCGGATTTTGGGTTTTGGGTTTAGGGTTTCGGTTTTGGAGTTTAGGGTTCTGGGTTTAGGGTTTAGGGTTTAGGTTTTAGGGTTTAGGGTTTAGGGTTTTGGGTTTAGGGTTTAAGGTTTAGGGTTTGGGGTGAAGGTTTAAGGTTTAGGTTTTAGGGTTTAGGGTTTAGGGTTACGTGTTAGGGTTTCGGGTTTAAGGTTTCGGGTGTAGGGTTTCCGGTGTTGGGTTTAAGGTTTGGGGTTAAGGGTTTAGGGTTTAGGGTTTCGGGTTTAGGGTTTAGGATTTAGGGTTTAGGGTTTAGGGTTTAGGGTTTAGGGTTTCAGGTTTAGGGTTTAGGATTTTGGGTTTTGGGTTTAGGGTTTAGGGTTTAGGGTTTAGGGTTTAGGATTTAGGGTTTTGGGTTTAGGGTTTCGGGTTTTGTGTTTCGAGTTTAGGGTTTAGGGTTTAGGGTTTAGGGCTTCGGGTTTCGAGTTTCGGGTTTAGGGTTTGGGGTTGGGGTTTAGGATTTAGAATTTAGGGTTTAGGGTTTAGTGTTTAGGGTTTAGGTGTTTTGGTTTTAGGGTTTAGGTTTTAGGGTTTAGGGTTTAGGGTTTAGGGTTTTGGGTTTGGGGTTAAGGGTTTAGGGTTTAGGGTTTCGGGTTTAGGGTTTACGATTTAGGGTTCAGGGTTTAGGGTTTAGGGTTTAGGGTTTCAGGTTTAGGGTTTAGGATTTTGGGTTTTGGGTTTAGGGTTTAGGATTTAGGGTTTTGGGTTTAAGGTTTCGCGTTTTGTGTTTCAAGTTTAGGGTTTAGGGTTTAGGGTTTAGGGCTTCAGGTTTCGAGTTTCGGGTTTAGGGTTTGGGGTTGGGGTTTAGGATTTAGAATTTAGGGTTTAGGGTTTAGTGTTTAGGGTTTAGGTGTTTTGGTTTTAGGGTTTAGGTTTTAGGGTTTAGGGTTCCGGGTTTAGCGTTTCATGTTTCGGGTCTAGGGTTTACTGTTTAGGGTTAAGGGTTTAGGGATTTTTGTTTTGTACTTGGGGTTTTGGGTTTTTTGTTTAGGGTTTAGGGTTTAGCGTTTAGCGTTTAGGGTTTTTAGGGTCCATCGTTTAGGGTTTAGTTTTTAGGGTTTTGATTTTAGGGTTTTGGATTTAGAGTTTAGGGTTTAGGGTTTCGGGATTTAGGGTTTAGCGTCCTGGGTTTAGGGTTTAGGGTTTAGGGTTTAGGGTTTTGGGTGTGGGTTTAGGGTTTAGGGTTTAGGGTTTAGGGTTTCGAGTTTAGGGTATGGGGTAAGGGTTTCAGGTTTAGGGTTTCGGGTTTAGGGTTTTAGGTTTGCAGTTTTGGGTTTAGGGTTTAGGGTTTTGGGTTTAGGGTTTAGGGTTTAGGGTTTACGGTTAGGGTTTAGGGTTTCGAGTATTTCGTTTCGGGTTTCGGGTTTAGGATTTTGGGTTTAGGGTTTTGGGTATAGGGTTTTGGGTTTGTGGCTTAGGGTTTAGGGTTTAGGGTTTCGGGTTTTAGGTTTCCGATTTCGGGTGGAGGGTTTAGCGTTTAGGGTTTACGGTTTAGGTTTTAGGATTTGGGTTTTAGGGTTAGGGTTTAGGGCTTGGGGTTTAGGGTTTACGTTTTAGGGTTTTCGGTTTAGGGTTGAAGGTTAGGTTTTAGGGTTAGGGTTTGGGGATAAGGTTTCGGATTTATGGTTTAGGCTTTAGGGTTTAGGGTTTAGTGTTTAGGGTTTATGTCTTTACGTTTTAGGGTTTGGGTTTTAGGGTTTAGTGTTTTGGGTTTAGGGTTTAGGGTTTAGGATTTAGGGTTTGGGGTTTCGGGTTCAGGCTTAGGGTTTGGTGTTAGGGTTTCGGATTTAGGGTTTAGGGTCTACGGTTTAGGGTTTAGTGTTTAGGGTTTAGGGTTTGCGGTTAGGTTTTCGGGTTAGGGTTTCTAGTTTAGTGTTTCCGATTTAGGGTTTAGGGTTTAGGATTAGGGCTTTGGGTTTAGGGTTAAGGTTTTAGGGTTTAAGGCTTGGGGTTTAGGGTTTTGGGTTTAGGGTTTAGGGTTTAAGGTTTAGTGTTTGGGGTTAGGGTTTGGGGTTAGGGTTGGGTTTTAGGGTTAAGGGTTTTGGGTTTAGGGTTTTATGTTTTGGGTTTAGGGTTTAGGGTTTAGGTTTTAGGGTTTACGGTTTGGGGTTTAGGGATTAGTGTTTAGGGTTTAGGATTTAGGGTTTAGGGTTTAGGGTTTAGGGTTAGGTGTTTAGGTTTTAGGGTTTCGATTTTAAGGTTTAGGGTTTTGGGTTTAGGGTTTAGGGTTTAGGGTTTAGGGTTTAGGGTTTAGGGTTTAGGGTTTAGTGTTTCGGGTTTCGGGTTTAGTGCTTAGGGATTAGGGTTTAGGGTTTAGCGTTGAGGGTTTAGGGTTTAGGGTTTTGTGTTTTTGGTTTGGGGTTTAGGGTTTAGGGTTTCGGGTGTAGGGTTTCAAGTTTCGGGTTTAGGGTTTAGGATTTAGGGTTTAGGGTTTAGGGTTTAGGGTTTTGGGTTTTGGTGTTTAGGTTTTAGGGTTTAGGGTTCTTGGTTTAGTTTTTCGGGTTTTGGGTTTAAAGTTTGGGGTTAGGGTTTGGGGTTATGGTTTCGTATTTAGGGTTTAGGGTTTAGGGTTTTCGGTTTAGGGTTTAGGGTTTCGGGTTTAGGGTTTAGATGTTTAGGTTTTAGGGTTTGGGTTTTAGGGTTTAGGGTTATGTGTTTAGGGTTTAGCGTTTAGGTTTTAGGGTTTAGGTTTTAGGGTTTAGGTGTTTAGGTTTTAGGGTTTAGTGTTCTTGATTTATGGTTTAGGGTTTAGGGTTTAGCGTTTAGTGTTTAGGGTTTAGGATTTTGGGTTTAGGGTTTAGGGTTTAGGTGTTTAGGTTTTAGGGTTTAGGGTTTAGGGTTTAGTGTTTACGGTTTAGGGTTTTGGGTTTAGGGTTTACGGTTTGGGTTTTGGTTAGGGTTTTGTATTTTGGGTTTTGGGTTTAGGGTTTTGGGTTTCGAGTTTAGGGTTTAGGGTTTAGGGTTTGGGGTTTATGGTTCGAGGTTAGGGTTTGGTGTTACGGTTTCGTATTTGGGGTTTAGGGTCTAGGGCTTAGGGTTTGTTACTTGGGGTTAGGGTTTCGGGTTTGGTTTTCGATTTTAGGGTTTTAGGTTTAGGGTTTCAAGTTTAGGTTTTAGGGTTTAGGGTTTCAGGTTTATGGTTTTTGGTTTAGGGTTTACGGTTTAAGGTTTAGGGTTTAGGGTTTAGGGTTTAGGGTTTAGGTCTTTAGGTTTTAGGGTTTGGATTTGTGGGTTTAGGGTTTAGGGTTTAGGGTTAAGGGTTTAGGGTTTAGAGCTTAGGGTTTAGGATTTCGGGTTCTGGGTTTAGGGTTTAGGGTTCAGGGTTCAGGATTTAAGGTTTAGGGTTTCAAGTTTAGGGTTTAGGGTTTAGGGTTTAGGAGGGTTCCGGGTTTAGTGTTTAGGGTTTAGGTGTTTTGGTTTTAAGGTTTAGGGTTTAGGGTTTAGGGTTTAGGGTTTAGGGTTTAGGGTTTAGCGTTTTAGGTTTCGGGTTTAGGGTTTAGGGTTTAGGGTTTAGGGTTTCGGTTTTAGGGTTCAGGGTTAAGAGTTTAGGGTTTAGAGCTTAGGGTTTAGGATTTCAGGTTCTGGGTTTAGGGTTTAGGGTTCAGGGTTCAGGATTTAAGGTTTAGGGTTTCAAGTTTAGGGTTTAGGGTTTAGGGTTTAGGGTTTAGGGTTTAGGATTTAGGGTTTAGCGTTTAGGGTTTAGTGTTTGGGGTTTAGGTGTTTTGGTTTTAAGGTTTAGGGTTTAGGGTTTAGGGTTTAAGGTTTAGGGTTTAGGGTTAAGAGTTTAGGGTTTAGAGCTTAGGGTTTAGGATTTCGGGTTTTGGGTTTAGGGTTTAGGGTTCAGGGTGCAGGATTTAAGGTTTAGGGTTTCAAGTTTAGGGTTTAGGGTTTAGGGTTTAGGGTTTAGGATTTAGGGTTTAGCGTTTAGGGTTTAGTATTTGGGGTTTAGGTGTTTTGGTTTTAAGGTTTAGGGTTTAGGTTTTAGGGTTTAGGGTTTAGCGTTTCGGGTTTCGAGTTTAGGGTTTAGGGTTTACGGTTCAAGGTTTAGGGTTTAGGGTTTAGGTTTTTAGGTTTTAGGGTTTGGGGTTTATGGTTCGAGGTTAGGGTTTGGTGTTAGGGCTTCAGATTTTGGGTTTAGGGTTTATGGTTTAGGGTTTAGTGTTTAGGATTTAACGTTTAGGGTTTAGGGTTTAGGATTTCGGGTTAGGGTTTGGGGTTAGGGTTTCGGATTTAGGGTTTAGGCTTTAGGGTTTAGGGTTTACGGTTTACGGTTTCGGTCTTTAGGTTTTAGGGTTTGGGTTTTATGGTTTACCGTTTTGGGTTTAGGGTTTACGGTTTTGCGTTGGGGTTTGGGGTTAGGGTTTCGGTTTTAGGGTTTAGGCTTTAAGGTTTAGGGTTTAGCGTTTACGGTTTCGGTCTTTAGGTTTTAGGGTTTAGGGTTTAGGGTTTTGGGTTTAGGGTTTAGAGTTTAGGGTTAGGGTTTAGGGTTTAGGGTTAAGTGTTTACGGTTTAGGGTTTTGGGTTTAGGGTTTAGCGCTTAGGTTTTAGGGTTTATGGTTTGTGGTTAGGATTTGGGGTAAGGGTTTAGGATTTTGGGTTTAGGGTTTTGGGTTAGGGTTTGGGGTTAGGGTTTCGTGTTTAGGGTTTAGGGATTAGCGTTTAGGGTTTAGGGTTTAGGGTTTCGGTGTTTAGGTTTTAGGGTTTCGATTTTAACGTTTTTGGTTCTGAGTTTAGGGTTTAGGGTTTAGGATTTAGTGTTTCGGGTTTCGGGTATACGGTTTAGGGTTTAGGGTTTAGGGTTTTGCGTTCAGGGTTTAAGGTTTAGGGTTTTTGGTTTGGGGTTTAGGGTCTAGTGTTTCAGGTGTAGGGTTTCAAGTTTCGGGTTTAGGGTTTAGGTGTTTAGGTTTTAGGGTTTCGATTTTAAGGTTTAGGGTTTAGGGTTTAGGGTTTAGCTTTTAGGGTTTAGCATTTAGGATTTAGTGTTTTGTGTTTCGGGTTTAGGGTTTAGAGTTTTGGGTTTAGCGTTTAGGGTTTAGGGTTTAGGGTTTTTGTGGGTTTAGGGTTTAGGGTTTCGGGTGTAGGGTTTCAAGTTTCGGGTTTAGGGTTTAGGGTTTAGGGTTTGGGGTTAGGATTTCATATTAGGGTTTCGAGTTTAGTGTTTCGGGTTTAGGGTTTCGGGTTTAGAGTTTAGGGTTTAGGGTTTAGGGTTTAGTGTTTAGGGTTTAGGGTTTAGGGTTAATGGTTTAGGTGTTTAGGTTTTAGGGTTTCGGTTTTGGGGTTTAGTGTTCAGGGTTTAGTGTTTAGGTTTTTGGGTTTAGGGTTTAGGGTTAGGGTTTGGCATGAGGGTTTAGGATTTAGGGTTTAGGGTTTATGGTTTAGGTGTTTAGGGTTCTGGGTTTAGGGTTTAGGGTTTAGGGTTTAGGGTTTGAAATTTAGGGTTTGGGGTTAGGGTTTGGGGTGAAGGTTTAGGGTTTAGGTTTATGGGATAGGGTTTCAGGTTTAGGGTTTGGGGTTTAGGGTTTCCGGTGTAGGGTTTATGGTTTGGGGTTAACGGTTTAGGGTTTAGGGTTTAAGGTTGAGGGTTCAGGATTTAGGGTTTACGGTTTAGGGTTTAGGGTTTAAGGTTTAGGGTGTAGGGTTTAGTGTTTAGGGTTTAAGGTTGAGGGTTCTGGATTTAGGGTTTAGCGTTTCAAGTTTAGGGTTTAGAGTTTTGGGTTTTGGGTTTAGGGTTTTGGGTTTAGTGTTTAGGGTTTAGGGTTTCGGGTTTCGGATTTCGAGTTTAGGGTTTAGGGTTTAGGGTTTAGGGTTTAGTGTTTTGGGCTTCGGGTTTCGGGTTTTGGGCTTAGGGTTTAGGGTTTTGTGTTTAGGGCTTAAGGTTCAGTGTTCAGGATTTGGGGTTTAGGGTTTCAGGTTTAGGGTTTTGGGTTTTGGGTTTTGGGTTTTGGGTTTAGGGTTTAGGGTTTAGGGTTTAGTGTTTAAGGTTTAGGGTTTCGGGTTTCGGGTTTCGAGTTTAGGGTTTAGGGTTTAGGGTTTAGGGTTTAGGGTTTAGGGTTTAGGGTTTAGGCATTTAGGGTTTAGGGTTTGGGTTTTAGCGTTCAGGGTTTAGGGTTTTGGGTTTTGGTTTTCGGGTTTAGGGTTTATGGTTTAGGGTTTGGGGTTTTGAATTTAGGGTTTAGGGTTTAGGGTTTAGGTTTTAGAGTTTAGGGCTTAGGGTTTAGGGTTTTGGGTTTCGGGTTTCGGGTTTAAGGTTTAGGATTTAGGGTTTAGGGTTTTCGGGTGGGTTCGGTGTTCGGGTGTTTA
>NW_026651690.1:50000-56567 GCF_029873635.1 Malania oleifera | reverse complement strand
CGGGAACCTCAAACCCTAAAACAGAAAGGATAAAACCTAAAAACCTAAACCCTAAACCCTAAACCCTAGACCCAAAACGCTCAAACCCAAACCCTAAAAACGAAACCCTAAAACCTAAACACCTAAACCCTAAACCCTAACCCCAAACCCTAAACACTAAACCCTAAAACGTAAACCCTAAGCCCTAAGCCCGAAACCCTAAACCCTAAATCCAAAGCCCTAAACCCCAAACCCAAAACCATAAACCCTAAACCCTAGACCCAAAACCCAAAACCCAAAACCCTAAACCCAAAACCCTAAACCCTAAACCCTAATCTCTAAACCCATAACTCTAAACCCTAGAACGTAAACCCTAAACCCTAAACCCTAAACCTGAAACACTAAACCCGAAGCCGGAAACCCAACACCCGAAACCCTAAACCCTAAACCCCAAACCTTAAACCCTAAACCGTAAACCGTAAACCCCAATCCTTAAATCCTAAACCCAAAACTCTAAACCCTAAACCCTAAACCCTAAACCTTAAATCCTAAACCCGAAACCCTAACCCCTAAACCCTAAACACCAACCCCAAACCCTAAACCCTAAACCCTAAATATAAAACCCTAACCCCGAACCCAAACCCCGAACCTAAACCCCAAACCCTAAACCACAAACCCTAAACCCTAAACCCCAAACCCTAAACCCTAAACCCCAAAACCCTAAACAGTAAATCCCAAACCCTAACCCCAAGCCCTAACCCAAAACCCTAAATCCTAAACCCTAAACCCTAAACCCTAAATCCTAAACCCTAAACCCTCAACCGAGAACCCCAGACCCTAAAACAAAAAGGCTAAAATCCAAAAACCTAGACCCTAAACGCGAAACCCTAGACCCTAAACGCCCAAACCCAAACCCCAAAACCGAAACCCTAAAACCTAAACACTTAAACCCTAAACCCTAAACCCTAAACCCTGAACGCAAAATCCTAAACCCTATCCCAAAACCCTAAACCCTAAACCCTAAACCCTAAACCCTAAACCCCAAACCCCAACCCCAAACCCTAAACCCTAAACCCATAACACTAAACCCTCAAACACAAACCCTTAAACCTAAACACATAAACCTTAAACCCTAAACCCTAAACCCTAAACCCTAAACTCTAAATCCAAACCCTAAGCCCAACTCCTAAACCCTAAACCAACCCTAAACCCTAAACCTTAAACCTAAAACTCTAAACCCAAAACCCTAAACCCACAAACCCAAACCATAAAACCTGAGCACCTAAACCCTAAACCCTAAACCCTAAACCCTAAATCCTAAACCCAAAATCCTAAACCCTATCCCCAAACCCTAACCTCAAACCCTAAACCCTAAACCCTAAACCCTATACCTTAAACCCTAAACTCAAAACCCTAAACCTTAAACCATAACCATAAACCCTAAACCCTAAATCCTAAACACTAAGCCCTTAACCCTAAACTCAAAACCCTAAACCCTAAACCCAAAACCATAAACCCTACACCCGAAACCCTAAACACTAAACCCTAAACCCTATACCCATAACGCAAAACCCAAAACCGTAAACACTAAACCCTAGACCCGAAACACGAAACCCTAAACCATAAACCCTAAAAACTAGACCCGAAACACTGAACCCTAAACCTGAAACACAGAACCCTAAACATTAAACCCAAAATCCTAAACTCGAAACCCTAAACACTAAACCCTAAACCTTAAATTCTAAACCCTAAACCCTAAATCCTAAACCCTAAACCCTAAACCCTAAACCCTAAACCGAGAACCCCAAACCCTAAAACAGAAAGGTTAAAACCTAAAAACATAAACCCTAAACCCTAAACCCTATACCCTAAACGGTCAAACCGAAACCCTAAAATCAAAGCCCTAAAACCTAAACACCTAAACCCTAAACCCTAAATGCAAAATCCTAAACCCTACCCAAAACCCTAAACCCGAAACCCTAAACCCTAAACCCAAAACCCTAAACCCTAAATCCTAAACCCTAAACCCCAAACCCCAACCCCAAACCCTAAACCCTAAACCCAAAACCCATAACACTAAACCCTAAAACCTAAACACATAAACCTTAAACCCTGAACCCCAAATCCAAACCCAAAGCCCAACCCCTAAACCCTAAAACAACCCAAAACCCTAAACATTAAACCCTAAACTCTAAACCCAGAACCCTAAACCCAAAAACCCAAACAATAAACCTGAACACCTAAACCCTAAACCCTAAACCCTAAACCCAAAACCCAAAACCCTAAATCCTAAACCCCTACCCAAAACCCTAACCCCAAACCCTAAACCCTAAACCCTAAACCCTAAATCCTAAACCCTAAACCCAAAACCCAAAACCCTAAACACTAAACCCTAAACCCTAAATTTTAAACACTAAACCCTAAACCCTAAACCCTAAACCCTAAACCCAAAACCAGAAACCCTACACCCGAAACCTTAAACCCTAAACCCTAAACCCTAAACCCTATACCCATAACCCAAAACCCGAAACCCTAAACCCTAAACCCTAAACCCTAAACACTAAACCCTAAACCCGAAACACGAAACCCTAAACCCTAATATTAAATCAGAGTTCACAGAACTCAATTCTATTTTTTTTTGGATGATTCCTTGTACACTGGTCTTTGTTTTTGATTTGCTAGCCTATAGGTGACACCTAGTGGGGAGATAGAAACCTAGGTCTTGTAGCCTACTAAAAATGTGAAGGCTGAGCTACCCCTAGAGATAGACTTAGTTCATAGACCACTATTCGAGCTCAATTCCCATTGATGGTATGAAGATTACAAAAGAAGTGTTATATTGTCCTTATTGCTCAAGAAAAGACAGAAAATAAAGAATGAGCAGGAAAAAAAAATAAGCAATACACATGTGCATGAAATGAAATGTCAATGCCGGCCCAAATACATATCACAAAAAGTCAAGGACGACACATATTTTCCACGTATGAAGATTCTTCAACTGATTAATGCCTCAGATGTATTCATGACAAGTTTGTGAATGAGTTGATCTAGGGTGGTCTCAGTTGGATATGGCGAGTAGGTGAGAAGATGCTAGGGTGAAGGACCCGACACCTCATATATAGGCTAGATCCTTTCCAGACTAGTCCACTCCATACACTTAGCGTTGTTCCTTTTAATATGTGGGATGTTTGATCGCGACACTCTTCCTCACATATGATGAGTGAACCCATTCCTTTTGAGTGTTTTTGAGGGTATACCAGTTAGGCCGAGTCAAAGCGACCGTTCTGTAGGTGTCCACTGGCGTCCTAGGTGTACTGAGTCACACACATCACACACACCTCGAGAGTTTACCTGTTTATACTCGAACTTATATGATTGCATTAACTCTTAATGTACCTCTGATTAACTTCATGTGAGTATACTGCTCTTAAATGACATATAAATGATGAAACTTGCATGAGTGACGTGTTTTGGAGTCGTGTGCATTGAATATGAACGAGCTTGTGTGAAATTCAGTTATGTTCTTGTATGTGAAATGGTATAATATCCTCGCATGTGCATTGATTCCATGATTACTGGAGTTTGTAGTTGTAGGCATCGCCCTGAGATTCACTCACGTCATTTGCTAGAGACTAGCAAAACGTTAGTTGGGGGGTGTGATTACGCGTCAAAACTGCGTAATTGGACGTTTAACCCGAGCTTTACAGTTTATATTTTTAATTAAATGTCCAAAATTATCCAATATTTTAATAAAATGCCAAAATCATCATTCTTGAACTTTATTGCATTATTTATGAGAATTTGGTAATTTTTTGTCGCAGGAAAATTCCCGAGAATCAAAACCGATACCTGTTTGTATTTTGTGCATAACTTTTCCGTCCGAGCTCCGATCGAGACGATTCAAATTTCTGCAGAAAGAGGAAAGGATCATCTACAACTTTCGTGTTTTGAGTTTTGTGAGATACGAGCTCCAGAAGAGCAGAATTTGCAACGAATAGAGAACAAATAAAATGAAAAAAAAAATTTAAAAAAATGGATAGTTGATGTGACCCGGCCATGCATAGCTGGGTCGGGTAGGCTAATTGGGTAGGGCTTCTTCTATTTTCTCTTTTAAAATCCCTCCTCTAGCGCAGCCTCTCCCTCTCTCACGCTGCCTTGTTCTTGTTCTTCGTCTTCTTCTTCTCCTTCTCCTTCTTCTTCTTCTTCTTCTTCTTTAGTTTGGTATTTTTTTTTCTTCTCAATTGCTGTTCTTCTCCTTCTCGTTCTCTCTTCTCCTTCCTTCTTTCTCCCTCTGTTCTTTTCCCTTTCCTTCTTCCTCTTCCCCTGTATCCCTCTGTTCCTCTTGTTTCCCAGCCAGCAACACAGCAAACCAGCAGGCTCTTCTGCAGTCCTCTCGGCCAACACAGCAGCACAGTCTTCCGAACAGCTGAACTTCCAGCCACTTTCAGCTACCATCACAGCAGGCC
Organism: Malania oleifera; assembly: GCF_029873635.1. Lineage (NCBI taxonomy): Eukaryota > Viridiplantae > Streptophyta > Magnoliopsida > Santalales > Ximeniaceae > Malania > Malania oleifera. Next base: position 52,122 of record NW_026651690.1, on the reverse strand, counting down.
TCTTGGCCAACACGAGGCCATCTCTTTGTTGCTGCCAGCACTCCAGCAGCTTTCCTGTTCCAGCCACCAAACCCAACACAGCAGAGCTTCTCCAACCCGTGACACACAGCAGCCTGCAGCTTCTCCAACCCGAGAACACAGCAGCAGCAGCCCTCTGCACAGCTCCCTGCAACTCCAGCTACAACACTGTAGTAGTCACCAAAGTCACGGCCATTCTCCAGCAACCACACTCTGTTTTGCTCTCTCTCTCACTCTCATCTTTTCTTTTCTTTGCTGTTTTTTTTTTAAGTTGCAATGAATGATGTGTTTTTTTTTTTTTATTTGTTTAAGTTTATTTGAGACTTGGGATTTGAGTATTTGTTAAGGGACTTAATTTTTTTTTAGTGAAGTGTAATTTTTTGTTTACTCTTATTGTTCTTAATTAAAGTTAGTATTCAATCTAAGGCATTTAAATTAGTCCTATTTTATTTATCTTCCCTTACTTTAGATTTTGATTTTGTTTCTTAAAAATAAAAATAAAAAAATTAAATACGAAAAGAAAAAAAAGGAAGTGTTTTGTTTTTAACGAAATTAGAATAGTCATCTTTTCAAGATTTAATTTTTATTTTTCGAAACTTGATTTAGTTTAGGGTCGGTTTTTATTAAAATCTGTGTTTTTATTGTGTCTTGTTTTCGTTTAATTCATTAATAATTTAGTTTTAATTCAAGGTTCTTCTTGTTAAAGGTTCGTTTTTTTTTTTGTGTGTATTCATATCTAGTTAAGTTTCCTTTGCGTGTTTTAAATTTATATTCAAAGTTTCCTTCTTTAATTGACACGTGCTTTAATGTTTCCTTAGGTAGATTAGAGTTTATATTCTAGCGTGTTTTAATTCCTTATTTGTAGTTTCTATTTTTAATTAGTGCGTGTCCCAATGTTTCCTTAAGTAGACGTAGGGTTTCTATTCTTATTTTCTTTTATTTAGTGCATGTTAGCTTTAGGGTTTTTAAATTACATGTCATTTAATTCGGCAAACGTAAAATTGAACAACTCTTCAAAAACCCGAATCTGAACTGAGTTCAGTACCTTTTTAATTTCGATTGGAAGAACGTAAAATATGAGATTAAATGCATTCCCTGAGGAGATGATCTAGCCCTTGGGCTCAATATTACACGACAGAACTCCTATACTTAGGATAGCTTCCCAATGCTCATTTTTCGAGTGAGTCAAAACCCTAAACCCTAAACCCTAAAGCCTAAATCGAAACCCGAACCCCAAACCCTAAATGCAAAACCATAAACGCCAAACGCTAAACCCTAAGCCCAAAACCCTAAATCGTAAACCTTAAACCCTAAACCCTAAACCCTAAATCGTAAACCCTACACCCTAATCCCTAAACCCTAAACCCTAAAACCCAAACCCTGAGACATAAACACGTAAACCCTAAACCCCACACTTTAAACGAAAAATCGTAAACCCTAATCCAAAGACCCAATGCCAAACCCTAAACCATAAACCCGAAACCCTAACTCGAGACCCTAACTGCAAACCCTAACCGTAGACCCAAAACCCTATACCCTAAACCTGAATCCCTAAACCCTAAACCCGAAACCCTAGAACCTAAACCCTAAACCCTAAACCCGAAACCCTAGAACCTAAACCCTAAACCCTAAACCCTAAACCCTAAGCCCAAAACCCTTAACCCGAAACCCTAAACCCTAAACACCAAACCCGAAACCCTAAACCCTAAACCAAAAACCTTAAACCCTAAACCCTAAACCCTAAACCCTAAACACTAATCCCCTAACACCAAACCCGAAACCCTAAACCCGAAACCCTAACCCAAAACTCTACTCCCAAACTCTAAACCCTAAACACTAAACCCTAAACCCTAAACAGTAAACCCTAAACCCTAAACCCTAAACCCTAAACCCAAAACCTTAAACCCTAAACACTAAACCCTAAACCCTAAACCCTAAACCCTAAACCCTAAACCCTAAACCCTAAACCCTAAACCCGAAACCCTAACCCCAAATCCTAACCCCAAACTCTAAACCCTAAACCCTAAAACCTAAACGCGAAACCCTAAACCATAAACCGTAAACCCAAAACCCGAAAAACTAAACCCAAAACTCAAAACGCAAA
>NW_026651690.1:40000-47500 GCF_029873635.1 Malania oleifera | reverse complement strand
CCCTAAACTACAAACCATAAGCCCTAAATCCTAAACCTCAACCCCAAACCCTAATCGCAAACCCTAAGCCCTAAAACCTAAACTGTAAACCGTAAACCCTAAACCCTAAACCCCTGAAACCAAAACCCTGAACCCTAAACAGTAAAATGCATACCCTAAAACCTAACCTACTAAACCCTAAACCATAAACCGTAAACCCTAAACCCTAAAACCTAAACCCCAAACCTTAAGCCCTAAACCCTAAACCCAAAATCCTAAACCCTAACCCCAAACCCTAACCCCAAACCCTAAACCCTAAACCCTAAACCCGAAACCCTAACCCTAAACCCAAAACATTAAACCCGAAACCCTAACCCCAAACCCTAAACCCTAAACCCTAAACACTAAACCCTAATTCCTAAACTGTAAATAGTAAACCCTAAACCCTAAACCAAGAACCCTAAACCCAAAAACCCAAACCCTAAAACCTAAACCCCTAAACCCTAAACCCTAAACCCTAAACCCTAAACCGAGAACCCTAAACTCAAAAACCCAAACCCTAAAACCTAAACCCTTAAACCCTAAACCCTAAACCCTAAACCCTAAATCCTAAACCATAAACCCTAAACCCTAAACCCGAAAACCTAAGCCCTGAACCCTAAACCCTAAACCCTAAGCCCTAAACCCTAAACCCAAAACCCGAATCTCGAAACCCTAAACCCAAAACCACAAACCCGAAACCCTAACCCAAAACCCTAACCACAAACCCTAGGCCCTAAACCCTAAACCGTAAACGCAAAACGCGAAACCCGAAAAACTAACCCCCAAAGCCTAAACCCAAACTCTAAAACATAAACCCTAAGCCCTAGACCCTAAACCTTAAACCCAAAACACAAAACCCGAAACCCTAAACCCTAAACCGGAAAACCTAAACCCTAAAACCTAAACCCAAAACCCAAAACCCTAAAACCCAAACCCTAAAACCTAAACTCCTAAACCCTAAACCCTAAACCCTAAACGCAAAACCCAAAACCCGAAACCCTAAATAGTAAAACCGAAAAACAAACCCCCAAAGCTTAACCCCAAACTCTAAAACCTAAACCCTAAGCCCAAGACCCCAAACCCTAAACCCAAAACACTAAACTCCAAACCCTAAACCCTAAACCGGAAACCCTAAACCCTAAACCGTAAACCCTAAACCAAAAACTCTAAACCCGAAACCTGAAACCGAAACCTGAAACCCTAAACCTAAAACCCTAACCCTAAAGCCTAAACCCTAAACCCAGAACCTTAAACCCTAAAACCCAAACCCTAAAACCTAAACTCCTAAACCCTGAACCCTGAACCCTAAACCCTAAACCCTAAACCCTAAACCCAAAACAATAAACCCTAAACCCTAAACCCTAACCCCAAACCCCAACCCCAAACCCTAAAGCCTAAAACATAAAGCTTAAAGCCTAAACCTAGAACCCTAAAACCTTAAACACAAACCCTAAAACCTAAACACCTAAACCCTAAACCATAAACCCTAAACGCTAAACTATAAATCCTAAACCCTAAATCCAAAACCCCAACCCCAAACCCTAACACGAAATCCTAAACCCTAAACCCTAAACCCGAAACTCTAAACCCTAAACCCTAAATCGTAAACCCTAAACCCTTAGCCTGAAACCCTAAACCCTAAACCCTAGGCCCTAATCCCTAAGGACTAAACCCTAAACCCGAAACCCTAAACCCTAAACCCAAAACCCTAAAGCCTAAACCCTAAACCCGAAATCCTAAACCCGAAACCCTAAAGACGAAAACCTAACCCCAAACCCTAGACCCTAAACCCTAAACCCGAAACCCTGAATGCTAAACCCTAAACCCTAAACACTATACCCTAAACGCTAAACCCAAAATCCTAAAACCTAACCCACAACTCTAACCCCAAACTCTTAACCCTCAACCTTAAACCCTAAACCCTAAACCCTAAACCCTAAGCCCTAAACCCGAAACCCTAAACCCTAAATCCGAAACCCTAAGCCTTAAACCTTAAACCCTAAACCTAGAACCCTAAACCCTAAAACACAAACCCTAAATCCTAAACCCCTAAACCCTAAACGTTAAACCCTAAAACCAAAATCCTAAACCCCAACCCCAAACTCTAACCCCAAACTTTAAACCCTAAACGCTAAACCCTAAACACTAAACCGTAAACCCGAAACCCTAAACCCTAAACCCTAAACCTTTAAAACAAAACCCAAAACACTAACTCGAAACACTAAACCTGAAATCCTAAACCCGAACCCTAAACCCAAAACCCTAACCCCAAAGCCAAACCCCGAACCCTAAACCCTAAACCCGAAACCCTAAAACCCAAACCCTAAAACCTAAACACCTAAACCCTAAGCCCTAAACCCTAAACCCTAAACCCTAAACCCTAAACTGTAAACCCTAAACTACAAACCATAAACCCTAAATCCTAAACCTCAACCCCAAACCCTAATCGCAAACCCTAAGCCCTAAAACCTAAACTGTAAACCGTAAACCCTAAACCCTAAACCCCTGAAACCAAAACCCTGAACCCTAAACAGTAAAACGCAAACGCTAAAACCTAACCTACTAAACCCTAAACCCTAAACCCTAAACCCTAAACCCTAAAACCTAAACCCTAAACCTTAAGCCCTAAACCCTAATCCCAAAATCCTAAACCCTAACCCCAAACCCTAACCCCAAACCCTAAACCCTAAACCCTAAACCCCAACACTAAACCCGAAACCCTAACCCTAAACCCAAAACACTAAACCCGAAACCCTAACCCGAAACCCTAACCCCAAACCCTAAACCCTAAACCCTAAACACTAAACCCTAAATCCTAAACTGTAAATAGTAAACCCTAAACCCTAAACCAAGAACCCTAAACCGAGAACCCTAAACTCAAAAACCCAAACCCTGAAACCTAAACCCTTAAACCCTAAACCCTAAACCCTAAACCCTAAATCCTAAACCATAAACCCTAAACCCAAAACCCTAAACCCGAAAACCTAAGCCCTGAACCCTAAACCCTAAACCCTAAGACCTAAACCCTAAACCCAAAACCCGAATCCCGAAACCCTAAACCCTAAACCACAAACCCGAAACCCTAACCCAAAACCCTAACCACAAACCCTAGGCCCTAAACCCTAAACCGTAAACGCAAAACGCGAAACCCAAAAAACTAACCCCCAAAGCCTACACCCCAACTCTAAAACATAAACCCTAAGCCCTAGACACTAAACCTTAAACCAAAAACACTAAACCCGAAACCCTAAACCCTAAACCGGAAAACCTAAACCCAAAACCCAAAACCCTAAAACCCAAACCCTAAAACCTAAACTCCTAAACCCTAAACCCTAAACCCTAAACGCAAAACCCAAAACCCAAAACCCGCAACCCTAAAGAGTAAAACCGAAAAACTAACCCCCAAAGCTTAACCCCAAACTCTAAAACCTAAACCCTATGCCCTAGACCCCAAACCCTAAACCTAAAACACTAAACTCCAAACCCTAAACCCCAAACCGGAAACCCTAAACCCTAAACCGTAAACCCTAAACCAAAAACTCTAAACCCGAAACTCGAAAACGAAACTTGAAACCCTAAACCTGAAACCCTAACCCCAAAGCCTAAACCCTAAACCCAGAACCTTAAACCCTAAAACCCAAACCCTAAAACCTAAACTCCTAAACCCTGAACCCTGAACCCTGAACCCTAAACCCTAAACCCTAAACCCAAACAATAAACCCTAAACCCTAAACCCTAACCCCAAACCCCAACCCCAAACCCTAAAGCCTAAAACCTAAAGCTTAAAGCCTAAACCTAGAACCCTAAAACCTTAAACACAAACCCTAAAACCTAAACACCTAACCCCTGAACCATAAACCCTAAATGCTAAACTATAAATCCTAAACCCAAAATCCTAAACCCCAACCCCAAACCCTAACATGAAATCCTAAACCCTAAACCCTAAACCCGAAACTCTAAACCCTAAACCCTAAATCGTAAACCCTAAACCCTTAGCCTGAAACCCTAAACCCTAAACCCTAAGCCCTAATCCCTAAGGAGTAAACCTAAACCCGAACCCTAAACCCAAAACCCTAAAGCCTAAACCCTAAACCCGAAATCCTAAACCCGAAACCCTAAAGACGAAAACCTAACCCCAAACCCTAGACCATAAACCCTAAACCCGAAACCCTGAATGCTAAAACCTAAACCCTAAACACTATACCCTAAACGCTAAACCCAAAATCCTAAACCCTAACCCACAACTCTAACCCCAAACTCTTAACCCCCAACCCTAAACCCTAAACCCTAAACCCTAAACCCTAAGCCCTAAACCCGAAACCCTAAACCCTAAATCCGAAACCCTAAGCCCTAAACCTTAAACCCTAAACCTAGAACCCTAAACCCTAAAACACAAACCCTAAATCCTAAACCCCTAAACCCTAAACCCTAAACCCTAAACCCAAAATCCTAAACCCTAACCCCAAACTCTAACCCCAAACTTTAAACCCTAAACGCTAAACCCTAAACCCTAAACCGTAAACCTGAAACCCTAAACCCTAAACCCGAAACCCTAAACCCTAAACCCTAAACCCTTAAAACAAAACCCAAAACACTAACCCCGAAACACTAAACCCGAAATCCTAAACGCGAACCCTAAACCCAAAACCCTAACCCCAAAGCCAAACCCCAAACCCTAAACCTTAAACCCTAAACCCTAAAACCCAAACCCTAAAACCTAAACACCTAAACCCTAAGCCCTAAACCCTAAACCCTAAACCCTAAACTGTAAACCCTAAACTACAAACCATAAACCCTAAATCATAAACCTCAACCCCAAACCCTAACCGCAATCCCTAAGCCTTAAAACCTAAACCGTAAACCTTAAACCCTAAACCCTAAACTCTAAACCCTAAAACCAAAACCCAGAACCCTACACCGTAAAACGCAAACCCTAAAACCTAACCTACTAAACCCTAAACCGTAAACCATAAACCCTAAACCCTAAACCCTAAACCCTAAACCTTAAGCCCTAAACCCTAAACCCAAAATCCTAAACCCTAACCCCAAACCCTAACCCCAAACCTTAAACGCTAAACCCTAAACCCGAAACACTAAACCCAAAACCCTAACCCTAAACACAAAACACAAAACCAGAAACCCTAACCCCAAACCCTAAACCCTAAACCCTAAATCCTAAACCGTAAATAGTAAACCCAAAACCCTAAATCCATAACTCTAAACCCAAAAACCCAAACCCTAAAACCTAAACCCCTAAACTCTAAACCCTAAACCCTAAACCCTAAACCGAGAACCCAAAACTCAAAAACCCAAAACCTAAAACCTAAACCCCTAAATCCTAAACCCTAAACCCTAAACCCTAAACCCTAAACCCTAAATCCTAAACCAAAAACCCTAAACCCTAAACCCTAAACTCGAAAACCTAAACCCTAAACCCTAAACCCTAAACCCTAAACCCTAAACCCAAAACCCGAAACCCGAAACCCTAAACCCGTAACTCTAAACCCTTCACCCTAAACCCTAAACCCTAAACGTTAAACCCTGAACCCTAAACCCTAAACACTAAGCCCATAACCCTAAACCCTAAAACCCAAACCCTAAAACCTAAAACCCTAAACCCTAAACCCTAAACCCTAAACCTAAACCCAAAATTCTAAACCCTAACCACAAACCCTAAACCCAAACCCTCAACCCTAAACCCAAAATTGAAAACCCCATACCTTAAACCTAAAACCCTAAACCCTAAACCTAAAACCCTAAACCGAAAATCCTAAACCCTAAAACCCAAACCCTAAAACCTAAACACCTAAACGTTAAACCCCAAACACTAAGCCCTAAACCCTAAACACTAGACCCTAAACCCTAAACCCTATATCTTAAACACTAACCCCTAAGCCTAACCCCAATCCCTAAACCCTAAACCCTAAAACCTAAACCCAAAACCATAAACGAAGAACCCAAAACCCTAAAATCCAAGCCCTAAAACCTAAACACCTAAACCTTAAACCATAAACCCTAAACCCTAAACCCAAAACCCTAAAACCTAAATCCAAAACCCTAAACACTAAACCCAAATCCCTAAACCCTAAACCCTAAACCATAAAACCTAAACACCTAAACCCTAAACCCTAAACCCTAAACCCTAAATCATAAACCGTAAACCCTAAACCCTAAACCTGAAATCCTAAACCCAAAACCCTAAGACCTAAACCCTAAACCCCAAACCCTAAACCCAAAACCCGAAACCATAACCCAAAACCCCAAACCCTAAACACTAAACCCTAAACCCTAAACCCTAAAACTGTAACACGTAAACCCTAAAACCTAAATCCCAAACCCTAAACCCTAAACACAAATCCTTAAACCCCAAACCCTAAACCGTAAAGAATAAACCCTAAGGCCTAAACCCCAAACCCTAAACCCTAAACCCCACACAGTATACCCTAAATGCTAAATCTAAACCCAAAGTGCAAAAGTCAAAACCCTAAACCCCAAATTCTATGCACAAAACCGTAAACCCTAAACCCTAAAGCCCAAATCCTGAATACAAAACTTCAAACCCTAAACCCTGAACCCTAAACCCTAAAACCAAAACACCCAAACCCCAAACCCTAAAACCTAAAATTCTAAGCCCTAAATACAAAACCCTAAACCTTAAAACCAAAACCCTACACTTTAAAACCTAAACCCTAAACCCTAAACCCTAAACCGTAAACACTAAACCCAAAACCCCAAACACTAAAAACTAAACCTTAAACCCTAAACTCTAAACCCTAGACCCTGGAGCCTAAAAACCCGAAACCAAAAACCTTAACTCCAAACCCTAACCCCAAACCCAAAACCCCTAACCCGTAACCCCAAACCCTAAATCGAATAACCCTAAACCTAAAACCCTAAACCCTAAACCCTAAACCCTAAACCCTAAACCCTAAATCCTAAGCCCTAAACCCAAAACCCTAAACCCTAAACCCTAAACCCTAAACCCAAAACCCAAAACCCTAACCCCAAACCCTAAACCCTAAACCCTAAACCCTAAACCCTAAACCCTAAACCCTAAACCCGAAATTCTAAACCCTAACCCCAAACCCTCACCCCAAACCCTAAACCTTAAACCCTAAACCCTAAACCCTAAACCCTAAACCCTAAACCCTAAACCAAGAACCTAAAACCCTAAAACCTAAACCATAAAACCTAAACACCTAAACCCGAAACCCTAAACCCAAAACCGTAAACCCTAAACCCTATGCCCTATACCCTAAACCTTAAACCCCAAACTCTAAAACCTAAACCCTAAACCCTAAACCCTAAATCCTAATGCCTAAACCCAAAAGCCTAAACCCGAAACCCTAAGCCCTAAAGGCTAAACCCTAAACCCTAAACCATAAACCTTAAACCCTAAATCCTATACCCGAAACCCTAAACTCTAAACCCTAAACCCGAAACCCTAAACCCGAACCCCTAAACCCTAAACCCTAAACC
>NW_026651690.1:35000-37500 GCF_029873635.1 Malania oleifera | reverse complement strand
CTAAACCCAAAGTGCTAAAGTCAAAACCCTAAACCCCCAATTCTAAACATAAAATCGTAAACCCTAAACCCTAAACCCTAAACCCTACACCTTAAAAGGTAAACCCTAAACCCTAAACCCTAAACACTAAACCCTAAACCCTAACCCTAAATCGTAAACACTAAACACTAAACCTTAAACCCTAAACTCTAAACCCAAGACCCTAGAGCCTAAAAACCCAAAACCAAAAACCCTAACTCCAAACCCTAACCCCAAACCCAAAACCCCTAACCCGAAACCCCAAATCCTAAACCGAATAACCCTAAACCCCAAACCCTAAACCCAAAACCCTAAACCCTAACCCAAAACCCTAAACCCCCAATTCTAAACACAAAATCGTAAACACTAAACCCTAAACCCTAAAACCTAAAATTCTAAGCCCCAAATACAAAACCCTAAACACTAAAACCAAAACCCTACACCTTAAAAGCTAAACCCTAAACCCTAAACCGTAAACACTAAACCCTAAATCCTAACCCTCAATCATAACCACTAAACACTAAACCTTAAACCGTAAACTCAAAACCCTAGACCCTAGAGCCTAAAAACCCAAAACCAAAAACCCTAACTCCAAACCCTAACCCCAAACCCAAAACCCCTAACCCGAAAGCCCAAATCCTAAACTGAATAACCCTAAACCCCAAACCCTAAACCCAAAACCCTAAACCCTAACCCTAAACCCATTACCCTAAACACTAAGCCCTAAACCCTAAACCCTAAACACGAAACCCTAAACACAAAACCCAAAACCCGAAACCGTAACCTTAAACCCTAACCCTAAACCCTAAACCCTAAACCCTAAACCCTAAACCCTAAACCATACACCCTAAATCCTACACCCTAACCCTAAACCCTACACCCTAAAGCTTTAACCGTAAACATTAAATCCTAAACCCCAAACCCTAAACCCAAAATTCAAAACCCTAACCCCAAACCGTAAACCTCAAACCCTAAACCCTAAACCCTAAACCCTAAACCATAAACCCTAAACCTAGAATCGTAAACCCTAAATCGTAAACACTAAACCCTAAATCCTAAACACTAAACACTAAACCTTAAACCCTAAACTCTAAACCCTAGACCCTAGAGCCTAAAAACCTGAAACCAAAAACCTTAACTCCAAACCCTAACCCCAAACCCAAAACCACTAACCCAAAATCCCAAACCTAAACCTAAAACCCTAAACCCAAAACCCAAAACCCTAAGCCCTAAACCCTAAACCCAAAACCCTAACCCAAAACCCTAACCCAAAACCCTAAACCCTAAACCCTAAACCTAAATCCTAAACCCTAAACCCTAAATTCTAAACCCTAACCCCAAACCCTGACTCCAAACCCTAAACCTTAAACCCTGAACCCTAAACCCTAAACCCCAAACCCTAAACCCTAAACCAAGAACCCAAAACCCTAAAACCTAAACCATAAAACCTAAACACCTAAACCCGAAACACTCAACCCAAAACCATAAACAAAAAACCCTATACCCTATACCCTAAACCCTAAACCCCAAACTCTAAAACCGAAACCCTAAACCCTAAACCCTAAACCCTAAATCCTAATGCCTAAACCCAAAAGCCTAAACCGAAAACCCTAAACCATAAACCTTAAACCCTAAATCCAATACCCGAAACCCTAAACTCTAAACCCTAAACCCTAAACCCGAACCCCTAAACCCTAAACCCTAAACGCTAAACCCAAAACCCTAAACCCAAAACCCTAAACCCGAAACCATAAAGTCGAAACACTAACCAAAAAACCCTAACCCCAAACACTAAACCCTAAGCCATAAGCCCAAAACCCGAAACCCTAACCCCAAACCTAAAAACCCTAATCCGAAACCCCAAATCCAAAACCAAAGAACCCAAAACCTCAAACCCTAAACCCTAAACCCTAAAACCCTAAACCCTAAACCCGAAACCCTATACCCGAAACCCCAAACCCGAAACCCTAAAGCCAAAACCCTAACCTAAAACCTTAAACCCTAAACCCTAAACCCTAAACGCTAATCCTAAAACCCTAAACCCTAAACCCTAAACCCTAAAACCTAAAAACCTAAACCCTAAACCCTAAAACCTAAACCCTAAACTGTAAACCCTAAACTATAAACCCTAAACCCTAAAACCTAAAACTTAACCCCAAACCGTAACCCCAAACCCTAAACCCTAAAACCTAAATCATAAACCGTAAACCCTAAAACCAAAACCCAAAACCCAAAACCGCATAGCGCAAACCCTAAAACCTAACCTCCTAAACCCTAAACCCTAAACCCCAAATCCTAAACCCTAAATCCTAAGCCCTAAACCCTAAACCCTAAATCCTAAACCCTAACCCCAAACCTAAACCCCAAACCATCAACCCTAAACCCTAAATCCTAAACCTAAAACCCTAAACTCGAAACGCTAAACCCTAAACCCAAAACACTAAACCCAAAACCCAAAACCCTAAACCCGAAACCCTAAACC
>NW_026651690.1:0-30000 GCF_029873635.1 Malania oleifera | reverse complement strand
CCTTACCCCAATCCCTAAACCGTAAACCCCAAACCCTATGCCCTAAACACTCAACCGTAAACTCTAAACCCTAAGCCCTAAACTCTATACACTAACCCCTAAACCCTAAAGGCTAAACCGTAAAGCCTAAACCCGAAACCCTAAACCCTAAATCTTAAACCCTAAACCCTGAATCCTAAACCATAAACCCTCAACCCTAAACCCTAAACCCGAAAACCTTAATCCTAAACCCAAAATCCAAAACCCTAAACACGAAACCCAAAACTCATAACCCTAAACCCTACACCCTAAACCATAAACCTTAAACGTTAAACCCTGAACCCTAAACCCTAAACCTTAAACCTAGCATCCTAAACCCTAAAACGCAAACCCTAAAACCTAAGCACCCAAACCCAAAACCCTAAACCCCAAACCCCAAACCCAAAACCCTAAACCCTAAACCCTAACGCCAAACCCTAACCCTAAACCCTAAACCCTAAAACCGAAACCCTAAACCCTATACCCTAAACGTTAAACCCCAAACCCTAAACCCTAAATCCTAAACCCTAAATCCAGAATCCTAAACCCTAAAACCCAAACTGTAAATCCGAAACGCCAAAACCCTAAACCCTAAACCATAAGCCCTAAACCCAAAACACTAAACCCTAACCCCTAAACCCTAAATCCTAAACCCTAACCCCAAACCCTAACCCAAAACCTTAAACCCTAAATCCTAAACCCTAAACCTTAAACCCAGAACCCCAAACCCTAAAATCCAAACCCTAAAACCTAAACACCTAAACCATAAACCCTAAACCCTAAACCCTAAACTATAAACCCTAAACCCTAAACCTTAAGTCCTAAGCCCTAACTCCAAACCCTAAACAATAAACCCTAAACCCTAAACCCCATACCCTAAACCCTAAACCCTAAACCCTAAACCCTAAACCCTAAACCCTAAACCCTAAACCCTAAACCCTAAACCCCAAGCCCTAAACCCTAAACCCAAAAGCCTAAACCCGAAACCCTAAACCCCTAACCCTAAACCCTAAATCATAAAACGTGAAACCCTAAACTCGAGACACCAAACCCTAAACCGTAAGGCCTAAACCCTAAACCCTAAACCCTAAACCCTAAACCCTAAACCAAAAACCCTAAACCCAAAACCCTAACCCCCAAAACCCGAAACCCTAAACCTGTAACCATAAACCCCAAACCCTAAACCCTAAACCCTAAGCCCTATACACTAAGGCCTAAGCCCTAAACCTAAAACCCTAAACCCGAAACCCTAAACCCTAAACCTCAAACCCTAATGCCGAAACGCTAGCCTAAAACCCTAAACATTAAACCCTAAACCCTAAACCCTAAAACCTAAACCCCACACCCTCAACCCTAATTCTAAACCCTAACCCCTAAACCCTAAACCCTAAACCCTAAACCATAAAGCCTAAACCCGAAACCCTATACCCTAAACCTTAAACCCTAAACCCTAAGTCATAAGCCCTAAACCCTAAACCCTAAACCCGAAACCCTAAACCCTAAACCCTAAGCCCAAAACCCTAAACCCTAAACCCTAAACCATAAAGCCTAAACCCGAAACCCTAAACCTTAAACCCTAAACCCTAAACCCTAAGTCATAAGCCCTAAACCCTAAACCCTAAACACGAAACCCTAAACCCTAAACCCTAAGCCCAAAACCCTAAACCCTAAACCCTAAACCATAAAGGCTAAACCCGAAAACCTAAACCTTAAACCCTAAACCCTAAACCCTAAGTCATAAGCCGTAAACCCTAAACCCTAAACCCGAAACCCTAAACCCTAAACCCTAAGCCCAAAACCCTAAACCCTAAACACTAAACCCTAAACTCTAAACCCTAAACCCTAAACTCTAAACCATAAACCCTAAACCCTAAACCCTAAACCATGAAGCCTAAACCCGAAACCCTAACCATTAAACACTAAACCCTAAACCCAAAGTCATAAACCCTAAACCCTAAACCATTAACCCAAAACCCATAACCTTAAACCCTAAACCCTAAACCTTAAGTCATAAACCCTAAACCCTAAACCCGAAACCCTAAACCCTAAACCCTAAGCCTCAAACCCTAAATTGTAAACCCAAAACCCTAAACCATGTACCATAAACCCTAAACCCTAAACCCTAAACCATAAAGCCTAAACCTGAAACCCTAAACCTTAAACCCTAAACCCTAAACCCCAAGTCATAAACCCTCAACCCGAAACCCGAAACCCCAAACCCATAGCCCTAAACCCTAAACCCTAAACCCTAAACTGTAAACCCTAAACCCTAACCCAAAACCCTAACCCCAAACCCTAAACCCTAAACCCTAAACCTTAAACCATAAACCCTAAAACCCTAAAACCAAAACCCTAACACCCTAAAACCTAAATCCAAATCCCTAAATGCTAAACATAAATCCCTAAACCCAAAACCCAAAACCATGAAACCTAAACCCTAAATTCTAAACCCTAACCCCAAACCCTAAACCCTAAAACCTGAAGCCAACACCCTGAACATTAAACCGTAAACGCTAAACCCTAAACACTAAACCCAGAACCCTAAACCCTAAAACCCAAACCCTTAAACCAAAACACCTAAACCTTAAACCCTAAGCCCTAAACCTTAAACCCTAAACCCTAAATCCTAAACCCTAACCCCAAACCCTAACCCCAAACCCTAAACCTTAAACCCTAAACCCTAAACCCTAAACCCTAAACCCAGAACCGTAAACCCTAAAACCCGAACCCTCAAACCTAAACACCTAAACCTTAAATCCTAAACCCTAACCCCAAACACTAAACCCTAAACCCTAAGCCCTAAACCCTATACCCTAAACCCTAAACCCTAAACACTAAACCCTAAACCCTAAACCCTAAACCCTAAATCCGAAAGCCTAAACACAAAAGCCTAAACCTGAAACCCTAAACCCTAAAGGCTAAACCGTAAACCGTAAACCTTAAACTCTAAACCCTAAACCCTTAACCCTAAAACTGAAACCCTAAACCCGTAACCCTAAACCCTAAACCCTAAACCCTATACCCAAAACCCGAAACCCTAAACACGAAACCCCAAAGTCGAAACCCAAACCCAAAACCCTAACACCAAACACTAAACCCTAAACCATAAACCCTAAACCCGAAACCCTAATACCAAACCCTAACCCCCAGCCCAAAAATCCTAACCCGAAACCCGAAATCCTAAACCCAATAACCCTAAACCCAAAACCCCAAACCCTAAACCCTAAACCCCGAACTCTAAACTCTAAACCCTAAACCCTAAACCCTAAACCCCAAGCCGTAAACCCTAAACCCTAAAGCCTCAACCCGAAACCCTAAACCCTAAACCCTAAACCCTAAATCATAAATCCTAAACCCTAAACCCTAAACCCTAAACCCTAAACCCTAAACCCTAAACCATAAAACCAAAACCCAAAACCCAAAACCCAAAACCCAAAACCCTAAAAACTAAACCCAAAACCCAAAACCCAAAACCCTAAACCCAAAACCCGAAACCCTAACCCCAAACCCTAAACCCTAAACCCAAAAACGTAAACCCTAAAACCAAAATCCAAAACCCTAAACCCCAATCCAAAATCCATAAAACCTAAACCCTAAACTGTAAAACCTAAACCCTAAACCCGTAACCCGTAACCCTAAACCCTACACCCTAAACCCTGAACCCTAAACGTTAAACCCTGAACCCTAAACCCTAAGCCCTAAACACTAAACCCTAAACCCCAAACCCTAAACCCTAAAACCTAAACACTTAAACCCTAAACCTTAAAGCCAAAACCCTAAACCCTAAACCCTAAATTCTAAAGCCTAACCCCGAACCCTAACCCCAAACCCTAAACCCTAAACCCTAAACCCTATACCCTAAATGTTAAACCTTAAACCCTAAACCCAAAACCCAAAACCCTAAACTCTAAAACCCACACCCTAGAACCTAAACTTGAAACCCTAAAAGGGAAACCTAAAAGCTGAAACCCTAACCCAAAACCCTAACCCCAAACACTAAACCCGAAACCCTAAACCTTAAACCCTAAACCCAACACCCTAAACCGCAAACCCTAACCCCAAACCCGAACCCCAAACCCAAAATCCCAAACCCGAAACCCCTAATCCTAAATCCAATAACCCTAAACCCAAAACCTGAAAGCCCAAACCCTAAACCCTAAACCCTAAACCCTAAACCTTAAACCCGAAACCCTATACCCGAAACCCTAAAGTCGAAACCCTAACCCAAAACGCTAAACCCTAAATCGTAAACCCTAAACCCTAAACCCTAAACCCGAAACCCTAAACCTGTAACCCTAAACCCTAAACCCTAAACCCTAAACCCTAAACCCTATACTCCAAGCCATAAACCCTAAACCAAAAAACCCTAAACCCGAAACCCTAAACCCTAAACCCCAAACCCCAAACCCTAAAACTGAAACGCTAACCCGAAACCCAAAACCCAAAACCCTAAACCCTAAAACCTAAACCCTACACCCTAAACCCTAACTTCTAAACACAAACTCCTAAACCCTAAACCCTTAACCGTAAACCCAGAACCCTTAACACTAAAACCCAAACCCTAACACCTAAACACCAAAACCCAAAACCCAAAACCTACACCCTAAACCCTAAACCCTAAATCCAAAACCCTAACCCCAAACCCTAACCCCTAAACGCGAAGCCCTAAACGCTAAACTTTAAGCCCTACACCCTAAACCCTAAATTCTAAACCCTAACCCCTAAACCCTAAACCCTAAACCCTAAACCCTAAACCTAAACCCAAAACACTAAAACCCAAACCCTAAAACCTAAACACCTAAACGATAAACCCTAAACCCTAAACACTAAACGCAAAACCCTAAACCCTAAATCCTAAACCCTTACCCCAAACCCTAACCCCAAACCCTAAACCTTAAACCCTAAACCCTAACCCCTAAACCCTAAACCCTAGACCCTAAACCTAGAACCCTAAACCATCAAACCCAAACCCTAAAACCTAAACACCTAAAGCCTAAAGCCTAAACCCTAAAGCCTAAACCCTAAAGCCAAAACGCGAAACCTTAAACCCTAAAGGCTAAATCCTAAACCCTAAACCATAAACCTTAAACCCTAAACCCTATACTCGAAACCGTAGACCATAAACCCTAAACCCAAAACCCTAAAGCCTAAACCTGAAACCCTAAACCCTAAACCCTAAACCCGAAATCCTAAACCGGACACCCTGAAGTCGAAA
The DNA here is from genome assembly GCF_029873635.1 of Malania oleifera. Lineage (NCBI taxonomy): Eukaryota > Viridiplantae > Streptophyta > Magnoliopsida > Santalales > Ximeniaceae > Malania > Malania oleifera. The sequence continues at coordinate 24,767 of NW_026651690.1, read as the reverse complement.
CCCTAACCCAAAACCCTAGCCCCAAAAACTAAACCCTAAACCATAAAACCTAAACCTCAAAACCCAAACCCTAAAACCTAAACCCTAAACCCTCAACCCTAAACCCCAAATCCAAAACCCTAACCCCAAACCCTAACCGCAAACCCTAAATCCCAAACCCTAACGCCAAACCCTAAATCCTAAACTAAAAACCCTAACTCCAAACCCTAACCCCAAACCCAAAACCATAAATCCTAAACCCTAAACCCAAAACCCAAAACCCAAAACCCTAAAACCTAAACACTAAACCCTAAACGCCTAACCCCAAACCTGAAACCCTAAACCCTAAGCCCAAAACCCTAAACCAAAAACCCAAAAACCGAAACCCAAATCCCGAAACCCTAACCGGAAACCCTAACCCCAAACCTTAAACCCTAAAGCCTAAACCTTGAACCATAAATCCAAAATCCTAAACTCTAACCCCAAACCCTAACCGCAAACCCTACACCCTAAACACTAAACCCTAAACGTTAAATCCTAAACCACAAACCCTAAACCCTAAACCCAGGACCCTAAACCCTCAAACCCAAACCCCAAAACCTAAACACCTAAACCCTAAACCCTAAACCCTAGAACCAGAACGCTAAACCCTTAAACCTAAACGATAAAACATAAACACCTAAACCGTAAACCGTAAATCGTAAATCGTAAACCACAAACCCTAAACCCTAAACCCTAAATCCTAAACCCTAACCCCAAACCCTAACCCCTAACCCTAAACTGTAAACCGTAAACCCTAAACCCTAAACCCTAAATCCGAAACCCTAAAACCTAAACCCGAAACCCTAAGCACTAAAGGCTAAACCCTAAACCCTAAACCATAAACTTTAAACCCTAAACCCTATACCCGAAACCGTAGACCCTAAAACCTAAACCCTAAACCCTAAACCCTAAACCCGAACCCCTAAAACCTAAACCCTAAATCTTAAACCCTAAATCCTAAACCCGAAAATCTAAACCCAAAACCAGAAACCCTAAACCCTAAGCCCTAAAGCCTAAAGCCTAAAGCCTAAACTCGAAAACCTAACCCGAAACCCTAACCCAAAACCCTAATCCCTAAACCCGAACAACCTAAAACCTAAACCGTAAACCCCAAACCCAAATCCCAAAAACCTAAACCCTAAGCCGTAAGACCTAAACCGTAAAACCTAAACACCTAAACCCTAAACCATAAACCCTAAACCCTAGATCATAAACCCTAAACCCTAAACCCTAAACCCGAAATCCTAAACCCTAAACACTAAACCCTAAGGCCTAAACCCTAAACCTTAAACCCTAAACCAAAAACCTAAAATCCAAACCCCAAACCCAAACCCCAAACCCTAAACCCTAAACCCTAAAACCCTAAAACCTAAACCCTAAAACCTAAATCCAAAACCCTAAACCCTAAACACAAATCACTAAACCCTAAACCCTAAATCGTAAAACCTAAACTCTAAAAACTAAACACCTAAATCCTAACCCCTAAACCCCACACACTATACCTTAAACGTTAACTCTAAACCCAAAGCGCTAAACTGAAAACCCTAAACCCCAAATTCTAAACACAAAATCGTAAAGCCTAAACCCAAAAACCTAAACCCTAAATACAAAACCTAAACCCTAAACCTTGAACCCTAAAACCTAAAACCTAAACACCCAAACCCCAAATCCTAAAACCTAAAATCCTACGCCCTAAATACAAAACCCTAAACCTTAAACCCAAAACCCTACACCTTAAAACCCAAACCCTAAACCCTAAACCCTAAACCGTAAACACTAAACCCTAAACCCTAACTGTAAATCGTAAACACTAAAAACTAAACCTCAAACCCTAAACCCTAAACCCTAAACCCTAGAGGATAAAATCCCTAAACCAAAAACCCAAACTCCAAACCCTAACCCCAAACGTAAAACACCTAACCCGAAACCTCAAATCCTAAACCCAATAACCCTAAACCCAAAACCCTAAACCCTAAACCCTAAACCCTTAACCGTAAACCTTAAACCCTAACCCTCAACCGAAAACCCAAAACCCAAAACCCGAAACTCTAACCTGAAACCCTAACCCCAAACCCTAAACCTTAAACCCTAAACACTAAACCCTGAACCCGAAACACTAAACCATAAACCCTAAATCCTAAACCCTAACCCCAAACCCTACATTCTAAACCATCAACCCTAAACGTTAAATCCTAAACCATAAACCCTAAACACTACACCCAAAAAGCAGACCCCTAAACCCTAAAATCGAAACCCCCTAAACACCAAAACCCTAAACACAAAACCCAAAACACAAAACCCTAAACCCTAAACCCGAAATCCTAAACCCTAACCACAAACCCTAACCCCAAACCCTAAACCTTAAACCCTAGACCCTAAACACTAAAGCCTAAACCCAAAACCCAAAACCCAGAACCTTAAACCCTAAAACCCAAACCCTAAAACCTAAACACCTAAACCCTAAACACAAAACCCTAAACCCTCAACCCTAACCCATAAATCCCAAACCCTAACCCCAAACCCTAAACCGTAAACCTTAAACCCTAAACCGTAAACCCTCGACCCTAAACCCTAAATCCCAAACCCTAACCCCAAACCCTAACCCCAAACCCTAAACCCTAAACCCAAACCCTAAACCCTAAATCCTAAACCCTAAACGCTAAACCCTAAACCTAAACGCGAAACCCTAAACCCTAAACCCAAAACCCTACACCTATCCCCAAATCCTTACCCCAATCCCTAAACCGTAAACCCCAAACCCTATGCCCTAAACACTCAACCGTAAACTCTAAACCTTAAGCCCTAAACTCTATATGCTAACCCCTAAACCCTAAAGGCTAAACCGTAAAGCCTAAACCCGAAACCCTAAACCCTAAATCTTAAACCCTAAACCCTGAATCCTAAACCATAAACCCTCAATTCTAAACCCTAAACCCGAAAACCTTAATCCTAAACCCAAAATCCAAAACCCTAAACACGAAACCCAAAACTCATAACCCTAAACCCTACACCCTAAACCATAAACCTTAAACGTTAAACCCTTAACCCTAAAACCTAAGCACCCAAACCCAAAACCCTAAACCCCAAACCCCAAACCCAAAACCCTAAACCCTAAACCCTAACGCCAAACCCTAACCCCAAACCCTAAACCCTAAAACCGAAACCCTAAACCCTATACCTTAAATGTTAAACCCCAAACCCTAAACCCTAAATCCTAAACCCTAAACCAAGAATCCTAAACCCTAAAACCCAAACTGCAAATCAGAAACGCCAAAACCCTAAACCCTAAACCATAAGCCTTAAACCCAAAACACTAAACCCTAACCCCTAAACCCTAAATCCTAAACGCTAACCCCAAACCCTAACCCAAAACCTTAAACCCTAAACCCTAAACCCTAAACCCTAAACCCTAAACCCTAAACCCAGAACCCCAAACCCTAAAACCTAAACACCTAAACCATAAACCCTAAACCCTAAACCCTAAACTCTAAACCCTAAACCCTAAACCTTAAGTCCTAAGCCCTAACTCCAAACCCTAAACAATAAACCCTAAACCCTAAACCCTAAACCCTAAACCCTAAACCCTAAACCCTAAACCCTAAACTCTAAACCCTAAACCCTAAACCCTAAACCCCAAGCCCTAAACCCTAAACCCAAAAGCCTAAACCCGAAACCCTAAGCCTCTAACCCTAAACCCTAAATCATAAAACGTGAAACCCTAAACTCGAGACACCAAACCCTAAACCGTAAGGACTAAACCCTAAACCCTAAACCCTAAACCCTAAACCCTAAACCAAAAACCCTAAACCCAAAACCCTAACCCCCAAAACCCGAAACCCTAAACCTGTAACCATAAACCCTAAAACCTAAACCCCAAACCCTAAGCCCTATACACTAAGGCCTAAGCCCTAAACCCAAAACCCAAAACCCGAAACCCTAAACCCTAAACCTCAAACCCTAATGCCGAAACGCTAGCCCAAAACCCTAAACATTAAACCCTAAACCCTAAACCCTAAAACCTAAACCCTACACCCTCAACCCTAATTCTAAACCCGAACCCCTAAACCCTAAACCCTAAACCATAAAGCCTAAACCCGAAACCCTAACCCTAAACCTTAAACGCTAAACCCTAAGTCATAAGCCCTAAACCCTAAACCCTAAACCCGAAACCCTAAACCCTAAACCCTAAGCCCAAAACCCTAAACCCTAAACCCTAAACCATAAAGCCTAAACCCGAAACCCTAAACCTTAAACCCTAAACCCTAAACCCTAAGTCATAAGCCCTAAACCCTAAACCCTAAACACGAAAGCCTAAACCCTAAACCCTAAGCCCAAAACCCTAAACCCTAAAACCTAAACCATAAAGGCTAAACCCGAAACCCTAAACCTTAAACCCTAAACCCTAAACCCTAAGTCATAAGACGTAAACCCTAAACCCTAAACCCTAAACCCTAAACCCTAAACCCTAAACCCTAAACCCTAAGCCCAAAACCCTAAACCCTAAACACTAAACCCTAAACTCTAAACCCTAAACCCTAAACCCTAAACCATAAACCCTAAACCCTAAACCCTAAACCATAAAGCCTAAACTCGAAACCCAAAGCGTTAAACACTAAACCCTAAACCCAAAGTCATAAACCCTAAACCATAAACCATTAACCCAAAACCCATAACCTTAAACCCTAAACCCTAAACCCTAAGTCATAAACCCTAAACCCTAAACCCTAAACCCTAAACCCGAAACCCTAAACCCTAAACCCTAAGCCTCAAACCCTAAATTGTAAACCCAAAACCCTAAACCATGTACCATAAGCCCTAAACCCTAAACCCTAAACCATAAAGCCTAAACATGAAACCCTAAACCTTAAACCGTAAACCCCAAACCCCAAGTCATAAACCCTCAACCCTAAACCCTAAACCCCAAACACATAGCCCTAAACCCTAAACCCTAAACCCTAAACTGTAACCCCTAAACCCTAACCCAAAACCCTAACCCCAAACCCTAAACCCTAAACCCTAAACCCTAAACCATAAACCCTAAAACCCTAAAACCAAAACCCTAAACACCCTAAAACCTAAATCCAAATCCCAAAATGCTAAACATAAATCCCTAAACCCAAAACCCAAAACCATGAAACCTAAACCCTAAATTCTAAACCCTAACCCCAAACCCTAAACCCTAAATCATAAATCCTAAACCCGAAACCCTAAACCCGAGACCCTAAACCCTAAACCCTAAACCTAAACCCTAAACCCTAAACCCTAAACCCTAAACCCTAAAACCCTAAACCCAAAACCCAAACCCAAAACCCAAAACCCAAAACCCGAAACCCTAACCCGAAACCCTAACCCCAAACCCTAAACCCTAAACCCAAAAATCTAAACCCTAAAACCAAAATCCAAAACCCTAAACCCCAATCCCAAATCCATAAAACCTAAACCCTAAACTGTAAAACCTAAACCCTAAAACCTAAACACCTAAACGCTAAACCCTAAACCCTAAACCCTAAACCCTAAACCCTACACCCTAAACCCTGAACCCTAAACGTTAAACCCTGAACCCTAAACCCTAAGCACTAAACACTAAACCCTAAACCCCAAACCCTAAACCCTAAAACCTAAACACTTAAACCCTAAACCTTAAAGCCAAAACCCTAAACCCTAAACCCTAAACCCTAAATTCTAAAGCCTAACCCCAAACCCTAACCCCAAACCCTAAACCCTAAACCCTAAACCCTAAATGTTAAACCTTAAACCCTAAACCCAAAACCCAAAACCCTAAACTCTAAAACCCACACCCTAGAACCTAAACTTGAAACCCTAAACAGGAAACCTAAAAGCTGAAACCCTAACCCAAAACCCTAACCCCAAACACTAAACCCGAAACCCTAAACCCTAAACCCTAAACCTAACACCCTAAACCCCAAACCCTAACCCCAAACCCGAACCCCAAACCCAAAATCCCAAACCCGAAACCCCTAATCCTAAATCCAATAACCCTAAACCCAAAAGCCGAAACCCAAACCCTAAACCCCAAACCCTAAATCCTAAACACTAAACCCGAAACCCTATACCCGAAACCCTAAAGTGGAAACCCTAACCCAAAACGCTAAACCCTAAATCGTACACCCTAAACACTAAACCATAAACCCGACACCCTGAACCTGTAACCCTAAACCCTAAACCCTGAGCCCTAAACCCTAAACCCTATACTCCAAGCCATAAACCCTAAACCAAAAAACCCTAAACCCGAAACCCTAAACCCTAAACCCCAAACTCCAAACCCTAAAACCGAAACGCTAACCCGAAACCCAAAACCCTAAACCCTAAACCCTAAAACCTAAACCCTACACCCTAAACCCTAAATTCTAAACACAAACTCCTAAACCCTAAACCCTTAACTGTAAACCCAGAACCCTTAACACTAAAACCCAAACCCTAACACCTAAACACCAAAACCCAAAACCCAAAACCTACACCCTAAACCCTAAACCCTAAGTCCAAGACCCTAACCCCAAACCCTAACCCCTAAACGCGAAGCCCTAAACGCTAAACTTTAAGCCCTACAACCTAAACCCTAAATTCTAAACCCTAACCCCTAAACCCTAAACCCTAAACCCTAAACCTAAACCCAAAACACTAACACCCAAACCCTAAAACCTAAACACCTAAACGATAAACCCTAAACCCTAAACACTAAACGCAAAACCCTAAACCCTAAATCCTAAACCCTTACCCCAAACCCTAACCCCAAACCCTAAACCTTAAACCCTAAACCCTAACCCCTAAACCCTAAACCCAAGACCCTAAACCTAGAACCCTAAACCATCAAACCCAAACCATAAAACCTAAACACCTAAAGCCTAAAGCCTAAACCCTAAATCCTAAAGCCTAAACCCTAAAGCCAAAACGCGAAACCTTAAACCCTAAAGGCTAAATCCTAAACCCTAAACCATAAACCTTAAACCCTAAACCCTATACTCGAAACCGTAGACCATAAACCCTAAACCCAAAACCCTAAAGCCTAAACCTGAAACCCTAAACCCTAAACCCTAAACCCGAAATCCTAAACCGGACACCCTGAAGTCGAAACCCTAACCCAAAACCCTAGCCCCAAAAACTAAACCCTAAACCATAAAACCTAAACCTCAAAACCCAAACCCTAAAACCTAAACCCTAAACCCTCAACCCTAAACCCCAAATCCAAAACCCAAACCCCAAACCCTAACCGCAAACCCTAAATCCCAAACCCTAACGCCAAACCCTAAATCCTAAACTAAAAACCCTAACTCCAAACCCTAACCCCAAACCCAAAACCATAAATCCTAAACCCTAAACCCAAAACCCAAAACCCAAAACCCTAAAACCTAAACCCTAAACCCTAAACGCCAAACCCCAAACCTGAAACCCTAAACCCTAAGCCTAAAACCCTAAACCAAAAACCCAAAAACCGAAACCCAAATCGCGAAACCCTAACTGGAAACCCTAACCCCAAACCTTAAACCCTAAAGCCTAAACCTTGAACCATAAATCCAAAATCCTAAACTCTAACCCCAAACCCTAACCCCAAACCCTACACCCTAAACCCTAAACCCTAAACGTTAAATCCTAAACCATAAACCCTAAACCCTAAACCCAGGACCCTAAACCCTAAAACCCAAACCCTAAAACCTAAACACCTAAACCCTAAACCCTAAACCCTAGAACCAGAACGCTAAACCCTTAAACCTAAACCATAAAACATAAACACCTAAACCGTAAACCGTAAATCGTAAATCGTAAACCACAAACCCTAAACCCTAAACCCTAAATCCTAAACCCTAACCCCAAACCCTAACCCCTAACCCTAAACTGTAACCGTAAACCCCAAACCCTAAACTCTAAACCCTAAACCCTAAACCCTAAATCCTAAACCCTAAAACCTAAACCCGAAACCCTAAGCCCTAAAGGCTAAACCCTAAACCCTAAACCCTAAACCATAAACTTTAAACCCTAAACCCTATACCCCAAACCGTAGACCCTAAAACCTAAACCCTAAACCCTAAACCCTAAACCCGAACCCCTAAAACCTAAACCCTAAATCTTAAACCCTAAATCCTAAACCAGAAACTCTAAACCCAAAACCAGAAACCCTAAACCCTAAGCCCTAAAGCCTAAAGCCAAAAGCCTAAAGCCTAAAGCCAAAACCCGAAAACCTAACCCGAAACCCTAACCCAAAACACTAATCCCTAAACCCGAACAGCCTAAAACCTAAACCGTAAACCCCAAACCCAAATCCCAAAAACCTAAACCCTAAGCCGTAAAACCTAAACACCTAAACCCTAAACCATAAACCCTAAACCCTAGATCATAAACCCTAAACCCTAAACCCTAAACCCGAAATCCTAAACCCTAAACACTGAACCCTAAGGCCTAAACCCTAAACCTTAAACCCTAAACCAAAAACCTAAAATCCAAACCCCAAACCCAAACCCCAAACCCTAAACCCTATGCCCTAAACCCTATACCCTAAACCCTAAACCCTAAACACTAAACCCTTAACCCTAAACCCTAAACCCTAAATCCGAAAGCCTAAACACAAAAGCCTAAACCTGAAACCCTAAACCCTAAAGGCTAAACCGTAAACCGTAAACCTTAAACTCTAAACCCTAAACCCTTAACCCTAAACCTGAAACCCTAAACCCGTAACCCTAAACCCTAAACCCAAAACCCTAAACCCTATATGCAAAACCCGAAACCCTAAACACGAAACCCCAAATTCGAAACCCAAACACAAAACTCTAACACCAAACACTAAACCCAAAACCATAAACCCTAAACCCAAAACCCTAACCTCAAACCCTAACCGCAAGCCAAAAAACCCTAACCCGAAACCCGAAATCCTAAACCCAATAACCCTAAACCCAAAACCCCAAACCCCAAAACCTAAACCCTATACCCTAAACCCTAAACCCTAAACCCCAAACTCTAAACCCTAAACCCTAAACCATAAACCCTAAATTCCAAGCTGTAAACCCTAAACCCTAAAGCCTCAACCCGAAACCCTAAACCCTAAACCCTAAACCCTAAATCATAAATCCCAAACCCTAAACCCTAAACCCTAAACCCTAAACCCTAAACCCTAAACCTTAAACCTTAAACCCTAAACCCTAAACCCTAAACCCTAAACCCTAAACCCAAAACCCAAAACCCAAAACCCAAAACCCGAAAACCTAACCCCAAACCCTAACCCCAAACCCTAAACCCTAAACCCAAAAACCTAAACCCTAAAACCAAAATCCAAAACCCTAAACCCCAATCCCAAATCCATAAAACCTAAACCCTAAACTGTAAAACCTAAACCCTAAAACCTAAACACCTAAACGCTAAACCCTAAACCCTAAACCCTAAACCCGTAACCCTAAACCCTACACCCTAAACCCTGAACCCTAAACGTTAAACCCTGAACCCTAAACCCTAAACCCTAAACCCTAAACCCTAAACCCCAAACCCTAAACCCTAAAACCTAAACACTTAAACCCTAAACCTTAAAGCCAAAACCCTAAACCCTAAACCCTAAACCCTAAATTCTAAAGCCTAACCCCAAACCCTAACCCCAAACCCTAAACCCTAAACCCTAAATCCTAAATGTTAAACCTTAAACCCTAAACCCAAAACCCAAAACCCTAAACTCTAAAACCCACACCCTAGAACCTAAACTTGAAACCCTAAACAGGAAACCTAAAAGCTGAAACCCTAACCCAAAACCCTAACCCCAAACACTAAACCCGAAACCCTAAACCCTAAACCCTAAACCTAACACCCTAAACCCCAAACCCTAACCCCAAACCCGAACCCCAAACCCAAAATCCCAAACCCGAAACCCTTAATCCTAAATCAAATAACCCTAAACCCAAAAGCCGAAACCCAAACCCTAAACCCCAAACCCTAAATTCTAAACACTAAACCCGAAACCCTATACCCAAAACCCTAAAGTGGAAACCCTAACCCAAAATGCTAAACCCTAAATCGTACACCCTAAACACTAAACCATAAACCCGAAACCCTAAACCTGTAACCCTAAACCCTAAACCCTGAGCCCTAAACCCTAAACCCTATACTCCAAGCCATAAACCCTAAACCAAAAAACCCTAAACCTTAAACCCTAAACCCTAAACCCTAAGTCATAAGCCCTAAACCCTAAACCCTAAACACGAAACCCTAAACCCTAAACCCTAAGCCCAAAACCCTAAACCCTAAAACCTAAACCATAAAGGCTAAACCCGAAACCCTAAACCTTAAACCCTAAACCCTAAACCCTAAACCCTAAGTCATAACCGTAAACCCTAAACCCTAAACCCGAAACCCTAAACCCTAAACCCTAAGCCCAAAACCCTAAACCCTAAACACTAAACCCTAAACTCTAAACCCTAAACCCTAAACTCTAAACCATAAACCATAAACCCTAAACCCTAAACCCTAAACCATAAAGCCTAGACCCGAAACCCTAACCGTTAAACACTAAACCCTATACCCAAAGTCATAAACCCTAAACCCTAAACCATTAACCCAAAACCCATAACCTTAAACCCTAAACCCTAAACCCTAAGTCATAAACCCTAAACCCTAAACCCTAAACACGAAACCCTAAACCCTAAACCCTAAGCCCAAAACCCTAAACCCTAAAACCTAAACCATAAAGGCTAAACCCGAAACCCTAAACCTTAAACCCTAAACCCTAAATCCTAAGTCATAAGCCGTACACCCTAAACCCTAAACCCGAAACCCTAAACCCTAAACCCTAAGCCTCAAACCCTAAATTGTAAACCCAAAACCCTAAACCATGTACCATAAGCCCTAAACCCTAAACCCTAAGCCCTATACACTAAGGCCTAAGCCCTAAACCCAAAACCCAAAACCCGAAACCCTAAACCCTAAACCTCAAACCCTAATGCCGAAACGCTAGCCCAAAACCCTAAACATTAAACCCTAAACCCTAAACCCTAAAACCTAAACCCTACACCCTCAACCCTAATTCTAAACCCGAACCCCTAAACCCTAAACCCTAAACCCTAAACCATAAAGCCTAAACCCGAAACCCTAAACCCTAAACCTTAAACCCTAAACCCTAAGTCATAAGCCCTAAACCCTCAACCCTAAACCCGAAACCCTAAACCCTAAACCCTAAGCCCAAAACCCTAAACCCTAAACCCTAAACCATAAAGCCTAAACCCGAAACCCTAAACCTTAAACCCTAAACCCTAAACCCTAAGTCATAAGCCCTAAACCCTAAACCCTAAGCACGAAACCCTAAACCCTAAACCCTAAGCCCAAAACCCTAAACCCTAAAACCTAAACCATAAAGGCTAAACCCGAAACCCTAAACCTTAAACCCTAAACCCTAAACCCTAAGTCATAAGCCGTAAACCCTAAACCCTAAACCCTAAACCCTAAGCCTCAAACCCTAAATTGTAAACCCAAAACCCTAAACCATGTACCATAAGCCCTAAACCCTAAACCCTAAACCATAAAGCCTAAACCTGAAACCCTAAACCTTAAACCGTAAACCCCAAACCCCAAGTCATAAACCCTCAACCCTAAACCCTAAACCCCAAACCCATAGCCTAAACCCAAAACCCTAAACCCTAAACTGTAACCCCTAAACCCTAACCCAAAAACCCTAACCCCAAACCCTAAACCCTAAACCCTAAACCCTAAACCATAAACCCTAAAACCCTAAAACCAAAACCCTAACACCCTAAAACCTAAATCCAAATCCCAAAATGCTAAACATAAATCCCTAAACCCAAAACCCAAAACCATGAAACCTAAACCCTAAATTCTAAACCCTAACCTGAAACCCTAAACCCTAAAACCTGAAGCCAACACCCTGAACATTAAACCGTAAACGCTAAACCCTAAACACAAAACCCAGAACCCTAAACCCTAAAACCCAAACCCTTAAACCAAAACACCTAAACCCTAAACCCTAAACCCTAAACCATAAACCCTAAACCCTAAATCCTAAACCCTAACCCCAAACCCTAACCCCAAACCCTAAACCCTAAACCCTAAACCCTAAACCCTAAACCCTAAACCTAGAACCCTAAACCCTAAAACCCGAACCCTAAAACCTAAACACCTAAACCCTAAATCCTAAACCCTAACCCCAAACCCTAAACCCTAAACCCCAAGCACTAAACCCTATACCCTAAACCCTAAACCCTAAACCCTAAACCCTAAACACTAAACCCTAAACCCTAAACCCCAAACCCTAAATCCGAAAGCCTAAACACAAAAGCCTAAACCTGAAACCCTAAACCCTAAAGGCCAAACCGTAAACCGTAAACCTTAAACTCTAAACCCTAAACCCTTGACCCTAAACCTGAAACCCTAAACCCGTAACCCTAAACCCTAAACCCAAAACCCTAAACCCTATACGCAAAACCCGAAACCCTAAACACGAAACCCCAAATTCAAAACCCAAACACAAAACTCTAACACCAAACACTAAACCCTAAACCATAAACCCTAAACCCAAAACCCTAACCTCAAACCCTAACCCCAAGCCAAAAAACCCTAACCCGAAACCTGAAATCCTAAACCCAATAACCCTAAACCCAAAACCCCAAACCCCAAAACCTAAACCCCATACCCTAAACCCTAAACCCTAAACCCCAAACTCTAAACTCTAAACCCTAAACCCTAAACCCTAAACCCCAAGCCGTAAACCCTAAACCCTAAAGCCTCAACCCGAAACCCTAAACCCTTAACCCTAAACCCTAAATCATAAATCCTAAACCCGAAACCCTAAACCCGAGACCCTAAACCCTAAACCCTAAACCTTAAACCCTAAACCCTAAGCCCTAAACCCTAAACCCTAAACCCTAAACCCAAAACCCAAAACCCAAAACCCAAAACCTGAAACCCTAACCCGAAACCCTAACCCCAAACCCTAAACCCTAAACCCAAAAACCTAAACCCTAAAACCAAAATCCAAAACCCTAAACCCCAATCCCAAATCCATAAAACCTAAACCCAAAACTGTAAAACCTAAACCCTAAAACCTAAACACCTAAACCCTAAACCCTAAACCCTAAACCCTAAACCCTAAACCCTAAACCCGTAACCCTAAACCCTACACCCTAAACCCTGAACCCTAAACGTTAAACCCTGAACCCTAAACCCTAAGCCCTAAACACTAAACCCTAAACCCCAAACCCTAAACCCTAAAACCTAAACACTTAAACCCTAAACCTTAAAGCCAAAACCCTAAACCCTAAACCCTAAACCCTAAATTCTAAAGCCTAACCCCAAACCCTAACCCCAAACCCTAAACCCTAAACCCTAAACCCTATACCCTAAATGTTAAACCTTAAACCCTAAACCCAAAACCCAAAACCCTAAACTCTAAAACCCACACCCTAGAACCTAAACTTGAAACCCTAAACAGGAAACCTAAAAGCTGAAACCCTAACCCAAAACCCTAACCCCAAACACTAAACCCGAAACCCTAAACCCTAAACCCTAAACCGAACACCCTAAACCCCAAACCCTAACCCCAAACCCGAACCCCAAACCCAAAATCCCAAACCCGAAACCCCTAATCCTAAATCCAATAACCCTAAACCCAAAAGCCGAAACCCAAACCCTAAACCCCAAACCCTAAATCCTAAACACTAAACCCGAAACCCTATACCCGAAACCCTAAAGTGGAAACCCTAACCCAAAACGCTAAACCCTAAATCGTACACCCTAAACACTAAACCATAAACCCGAAACCCTAAACCTGTAACCCTAAACCCTAAACCCTGAGCCCTAAACCCTAAACCCTATACTCCAAGCCATAAACCCTAAACCAAAAAACCCTAAACCCGAAACCCTAAACCCTAAACCCCAAACCCCAAACCCTAAAACCGAAACGCTAACCCGAAACCCAAAACCCTAAACCCTAAACCCTAAAACCTAAACCCTACACCCTAAACCCTAAATTCTAAACACAAACTCCTAAACCCTAAACCCTTAACCGTAAACCCAGAACCCTTAACACTAAAACCCAAACCCTAACACCTAAACACCAAAACCCAAAACCCAAAACCTACACCCTAAACCCTAAACCCTAAATCCAAGACCCTAACCCCAAACCCTAACCCCTAAACGCGAAGCCCTAAACGCTAAACTTTAAGCCCTACACCCTAAACCCTAAATTCTAAACCCTAACCCCTAAACCCTAAACCCTAAACCCTAAACCCTAAACCTAAACCCAAAACACTAAAACCCAAACCCTAAAACCTAAACACCTAAACGATAAACCCTAAACCATAAACACTAAACGCAAAACCCTAAACCCTAAATCCTAAACCCTTACCCCAAACCCTAACCCCAAACCCTAAACCTTAAACCCTAAACCCTAACCCCTAAACCCTAAACCCTAGACCCTAAACCTAGAACCCTAAACCATCAAACCCAAACCCTAAAACCTAAACACCTAAAGCCTAAAGCCTAAACCCTAAATCCTAAAGCCTAAACCCTAAAGCCAAAACGCGAAACCTTAAACCCTAAAGGCTAAATCCTAAACCCTAAACCATAAACCTTAAACCCTAAACCCTATACTCGAAACCGTAGACCATAAACCCTAAACCCAAAACCCTAAAGCCTAAACCTGAAACCCTAAACCCTAAACCCGAAATCCTAAACCGGACACCCTGAAGTCGAAACCCTAACCCAAAACCCTAGCCCCAAAAACTAAACCCTAAACCATAAACCCTAAACCTCAAAACCCAAACCCTAAAACCTAAACCCTAAACCCTCAACCCTAAACCCCAAATCCAAAACCCTAACCCCAAACCCTAACCGCAAACCCTAAATCCCAAACCCTAACGCCAAACCCTAAATCCTAAACTAGAAACCCTAACTCCAAACCCTAACCCCAAACCCAAAACCATAAATCCTAAACCCTAAACCCAAAACCCAAAACCCTAAAACCTAAACCCTAAACCCTAAACGCCAAACCCCAAACCTGAAACCCTAAACCCTAAGCCCAAAACCCTAAACCAAAAACCCAAAAACCGAAACCCAAATCCCGAAACCCTAACCGGAAACCCTAACCCCAAACCTTAAACCCTAAAGCCTAAACCTTGAACCATAAATCCAAAATCCTAAACTCTAACCCCAAACCCTAACCGCAAACCCTACACCCTAAACACTAAACCCTAAACGTTAAATCCTAAACCATAAACCCTAAACCCTAAACCCAGGACCCTAAACCCTAAAACCCAAACCCTAAAACCTAAACACCTAAACCCTAAACCCTAAACCCTAGAACCAGAACGCTAAACCCTTAAACCTAAACCATAAAACATAAACACCTAAACCGTAAACCGTAAATCGTAAATCGTAAACCACAAACCCCAAACCCTAAACCCTAAGTCCTAAACCCTAACCCCAAACCCTAACCCCTAACCCTAAACTGTAAATCGTAAACCCCAAACCCTAAACTCTAAACCCTAAACCCTAAACCCTAAATCCTAAACCCTAAAACCTAAACCCGAAACCCTAAGCCCTAAAGGCTAAACCCTAAACCCTAAACCCTAAACCATAAACTTTAAACCCTAAACCCTATACCCGAAACCGTAGACCCTAAAACCTAAACCCTAAACCCTAAACCCTAAACCCGAACGCCTAAAACCTAAACCCTAAATCTTAAACCCTAAATCCTAAACCAGAAACTCTAAACCCAAAACCAGAAACCCTAAACCCTAAGCCCTAAAGCCTAAAGCCAAAAGCCTAAAGCCTAAAGCCTAAACCCGAAAACCTAACCCGAAACCCTAACCCAAAACCCTAATCCCTAAACCCGAACAGCCTAAAACCAAAACCGTAAACCCCAAACCCAAATCCCAAAAACCTAAACCCTAAGCCGTAAAACCTAAACACCTAAACCCTAAACCATAAACCCTAAACCCTAGATCATAAACCCTAAACCCTAAACCCTAAACTCGAAATCCTCAACCCTAAACACTAAACCCTAAGGCCTAAACCCTAAACCTTAAACCCTAAACCAAAAACCTAAAATCCTAACCCCAAACCCTAACCCCAAACCCTAAACCCTAAACCCTAAACCCTAAAACCCTAAAACCTAAACCCTAAAACCTAAATCCAAAATCCTAAACCCTAAACACAAATACCTAAACCTTAAACCCTAAACCGTAAAACCTAAACTCTAAAACCTAAACACCTAAACCCTAAACCCTAAACCCCACACACTATACCCTAAATGCTAACTCTAAACCCAAAGCGCTAAACTGAAAACCCTAAACCCCAAATTCTAAACACAAAATCGTAAAGCCTAAACCCAAAAACCTAAACCCTAAATACAAAACCTAAACCCTAAACCTTGAACCCTAAAACCTAAAACCTAAACACCCAAACCCCAAACCCTAAAACCTAAAATCCTAAGCCCTAAATACAAAACCCTAAACCTTAAACCCAAAACCCTACACCTTAAAACCTAAACCCTAAACCCTAAACCCTAAACCGTAAACACTAAACCCTAAACCCTAACTGTAAATCGTAAACACTAAAAACTAAACCTCAAACCCTAAACCCTAAACCCTAAACCCTAGAGCATAAAATCCCTAAACCAAAAACCCAAACTCCAAACCCTAACCCCAAACCTAAAACACTTAACCCGAAACCTCAAAACCTAAACCCAATAACCCTAAACCCAAAACCCTAAACCCTAAACCGTAAACCTTAAACCCTAAGCCTAAACCCAAAACCCAAAACCCAAAACCCGAAACTCTAACCTGAAACCCTAACCCCAAACCCTAAACCCTAAACCTTAAACCCTAAACCCTAAACCCTAAACCCTAAACCCTAAACCATAAACCCTAAATCCTAAACCCTAACCCCAAACCCTACAATCTAAACCATCAACCCTAAACGTTAAGTCCTAAACCCTAAACCCTAAACACTACACCTAAAAAGCAGACCCCTAAACCCTAAAATCGAAACCCCCTAAACACCAAAACCCTAAACACAAAACCCAAAACACAAAACCCTAAACCCTAAACCCGAAATCCTAAACCCTAACCACAAACCCTAACCCCAAACCCTAAACCTTAAACCCTAGACCCTAAACACTAAAGCCTAAACCCAAAACCCTAAACCCAAAACCTTAAACCCTAAAACCCAAACCCTAAAACCTAAACACCTAAACCCTAAACACAAAACCCTAAACCCTCAACCCTAACCCATAAATCCCAAACCCTAACCCCAAACCCTAAACCGTAAACCTTAAACCCTAAACCGTAAACCCTCGACCCTAAACCCTAAATCCCAAACCCTAACCCCAAACCCTAACCCCAAACCCTAAACCCTAAACCCAAACGCTAAACCCTAAATCCTAAACCCTAAATGCTAAACCCTAAACCTAAACGCGAAACCCTAAACCCTAAACCCTAAACCCAAAACCCTACACCTATCCCCAAATCCTTACCCCAATCCCTAAACCGTAAACCCCAAACCCTATGCCCTAAACACTCAACCGTAAACTCTAAACCCTAAGCCCTAAACTCTATACGCTAACCCCTAAACCCTAAAGGCTAAACCGTAAAGCCTAAACCCGAAACCCTAAACCCTAAATCTTAAACCCTAAACCCTGAATCCTAAACCATAAACCCTAAACCCTAAACCCTAAACCCGAAAACCTTAATCCTAAACCCAAAATCCAAAACCCTAAACACGAAACCCAAAACTCATAACCCTAAACCCTACACCCTAAACCATAAACCTTAAACGTTAAACCCTGAACCCTAAACCCTAAACCTTAAACCTAGCATCCTAAACCCTAAAACGCAAACCCTAAAACCTAAGCACCCAAACCGAAAACCCTAAACCCCAAACCCCAAACCCAAAACCCTAAACCCTAAACCCTAACGCCAAACCCTAACCCCAAACCCTAAACCCTAAGTCATAAGCCCTAAACCCTAAACCCTAAACACGAAACCCTAAACCCTAAACCCTAAGCCCGAAACCCTAAACCCTAAAACCTAAACCATAAAGGCTAAACCCGAAACCCTAAACCTTAAACCCTAAACCCTAAACCCTAAGTCATAAGCCGTAAACCCTAAACCCTAAACCCTAAACCCTAAACCCTAAACCCTAAGCCCAAAACCCTAAACCCTAAACACTAAACCCTAAACCCTAAACCCTAAACCCTAAACTCTAAACCATAAACCCTAAACCCTAAACCCTAAACCATAAAGCCTAAACCCGAAACCCTAACCGTTAAACACTAAACCCTAAACCCAAAGTCATAAATCCCAAACCCTAAACCATTAACCCAAAACCCATAACCTTAAACCCTAAACCCTAAACCCTAAGTCACAAACCCTAAACCCTAAACCCTAAACCCTAAACCCGAAACCCTAAACCCTAAGCCTCAAACCCTAAATTGTAAACCCAAAACCCTAAACCATGTACCATAAACCCTAAACCCTAAACCCTAAACCTTGAAGCCTAAACCTGAAACCCTAAACCTTAAACCCTAAACCCTAAACCCCAAGTCATAAACCCTCAACCCTAAACCCTAAACCCCAAACCCATAGCCCTAAACCCTAAACCCTAAACCCTAAACTGTAAACCCTAAACCCTAACCCAAAACCCTAACCCCAAACCCTAAACCCTAAACCATAAACCCTAAAACCCTAAAACCAAAACCCTAACACCCTAAAACCTAAATCCAAATCCCTAAATGCTAAACATAAATCCCTAAACCCAAAACCCAAAACCATGAAACCTAAACCCTAAATTCTAAACCCTAACCCCAAACCCTAAACCCTAAAACCTGAAGCCAACACCCTGAACATTAAACCGTAAACGCTAAACCCTAAACACTAAACCCAGAACCCTAAACCCTAAAACCCAAACCCTTAAACCAAAACACCTAAACCTTAAACCCTAAGCCCTAAACCTTAAACCCTAAACCCCATATCCTAAACCCTAACCCCAAACCCTAACCCCAAACCCTAAACCTTAAACCCTAAACCCTAA
Organism: Malania oleifera; assembly: GCF_029873635.1. Taxonomy (NCBI): domain Eukaryota; kingdom Viridiplantae; phylum Streptophyta; class Magnoliopsida; order Santalales; family Ximeniaceae; genus Malania; species Malania oleifera. The sequence goes on along the minus strand of NW_026651690.1, from coordinate 5,714 downwards.
ACCCTAAACCCTAAACCCTAAACCCTAAACCCAGAACCGTAAACCCTAAAACCCAAACCCTAAAACCTAAACACCTAAACCTTAAATCCTAAACCCTAACCCCAAACACTATACCCTAAACCCTATGCCGCCCTAAACCCTATACCCTAAACCCTAAACCCTAAACACTAAACCCTAAACCCTAAACCCTAAATCCGAAAGCCTAAAAACAAAAGCCTAAACCTGAAACCCTAAACCCTAAAGGCTAAACCGTCAACCGTACACCTTAAACTCTAAACCCTAAACCCTTAACCCTAAACCTGAAACCCTAAACCCGTAACCCTAAACCCTAAACCCAAAACCCTAAACCCTATACGCAAAACCCGAAACCCTAAACACGAAACCCAAAATTCGAAACCCAAACACAAAACTCTAACACCAAACACTAAACCCTAAACCATAAACCCTAAACCCTAAACCCTAACCTCAAACCCTAACCCCAAGCCAAAAAACCCTAACCCGAAACCCGAAATCCTAAACCCAATAAACCTAAACCCAAAACCCCAAACCCCAAAACCTAAACCCTATACCCTAAACCCTAAACCCTAAACCCCAAACTCTAAACCCTAAACCCTAAACCCCAAGCTGTAAACCCTAAACCCTAAAGCCTCAACCCGAAACCCTAAACCCTTAACCCTAAACCCTAAATCATAAATCCTAAACCCGAAACCCTAAACCCGAGACCCTAAACCCTAAACCCTAAACCTCAAACCCTAAACCCTAAGCCCTAAACCCAAAACCCTAAACCCTAAACCCAGAACCCAAAACCCAAAACCCAAAACCCAAAACCCTAACCCGAAACCCTAACCCCAAACCCTAAACCCTAAACCCAAAAACCTAAACCCTAAAACCAAAATCCAAAACCCTAAACCCCAATCCCAAATCCATAAAACCTAAACCCTAAACTGTAAAACCTAAACCCTAAAACCTAAACACCTAAACGCTAAACCCTAAACCCTAAACCCTAAACCCTAAACCCTAAACCCTAAACGTTAAACCCTAAACCCTAAACCCTAAGCCCTAAACACTAAACCCTAAACCCCAAACCCTAAACCCTAAAACCTAAACACTTAAATCCAAAACCTTAAAGCCAAAACCCTAAACCCTAAACCCTAAACCCTAAATTCTAAAGCCTAACCCCAAACCCTAACCCCAAACCCTAAACCCTAAACCCTAAACCCTATACCCTAAATGTTAAACCTTAAACCCTAAACCCTAAACCCAAAACCCTAAACTCTAAAACCCACACCCTAGAACCTAAACTTGAAACCCTAAACAGGAAACCTAAAAGCTGAAACCCTAACCCAAAACCCTAACCCCAAACACTAAACCCGAAACCCTAAACCCTAAACCCTAAACCTAACACCCTAAACCCCAAACCCTAACACCAAACCCGAACCCCAAACCCAAAATCCCAAACCCGAAACCCCTAATCCTAAATCCAATAACCCTAAACCCAAAAGCCGAAACCCAAACCCTAAACCCCAAACCCTAAATTCTAAACACTAAACCCGAAACCCTATACCCGAAACCCTAAAGTGGAAACCCTAACCCAAAATGCTAAACCCTAAATCGTACACCCTAAACACTAAACCATAAACCCGAAACCCTAAACCTGTAACCCTAAACCCTAAACCCTGAGCCCTAAACCCTAAACCCTATACTCCAAGCCATAAACCCTAAACCAAAAAACCCTAAACCCGAAACCCTAAACCCTAAACCCCAAACCCCAAACCCTAAAACCGAAACGCTAACCCGAAACCCAAAACCCTAAAACCTAAACCCTACACCCTAAACCCTAAATTCTAAACACAAACTCCTAAACCCTAAACCCTTAACCGTAAACCCAGAACCCTTAACACTAAAACCCAAACCCTAACACCTAAACACCAAAACCCAAAACCCAAAACCTACACCCTAAACCCTAAACCCTAAATCCAAGACCCTAACCCCAAACCCTAACCCCTAAACGCGAAGCCCTAAACGCTAAACTTTAAGCCCTACACCCTAAACCCTAAATTCTAAACCCTAACCCCTAAACCCTAAACCCTAAACCTAAACCCAAAACACTAAAACCCAAACCCTAAAACCTAAACACCTAAACGATAAACCCTAAACCCTAAACACTAAACGCAAAACCCTAAACCCTAAATCCTAAACCCTTACCCCAAACCCTAACCCCAAACCCTAAACCTTAAACCCTAAACCCTAACCCCTAAACCCTAAACCCTAGACCCTAAACCTAGAACCCTAAACCATCAAACCCAAACCCTAAAACCTAAACACCTAAAGCCTAAAGCCTAAACCCTAAATCCTAAAGCCTAAACCCTAAAGCCAAAACGCGAAACCTTAAACCCTAAAGGCTAAATCCTAAACCCTAAACCATAAACCTTAAACCCTAAACCCTATACTCGAAACCGTAGACCATAAACCCTAAACCCAAAACCCTAAAGCCTAAACCCTAAAGCCTAAACCTGAAACCGTGAACCCTAAACCCTAAACCTGAAATCCTAAACCGGACACCCTGAAGTCGAAACCCTAACCCAAAACCCTAGCCCCAAAAACTAAACCCTAAACCATAAACCCTAAACCTCAAAACCCAAACCCTAAAACCTAAACCCTAAACCCTCAACCCTAAACCCCAAATCCAAAACCCTAACCCCAAACCCTAACCGCAAACCCTAAATCCCAAACCCTAACGCCAAACCCTAAATCCTAAACTAAAAACCCTAACTCCAAACCCTAACCCCAAACCCAAAACCATAAATCCTAAACCCTAAACCCAAAACCCAAAACCCAAAACCCAAAACCCCAAAACCTAAACCCTAAACCCTAAACGCCAAACCCCAAACCTGAAACCCGAAACCCTAAGCCCAAAACCCTAAACCAAAAACCCAAAACCAGAAACCCAAATCCAGAAACCCTAACCGGAAACCCTAACACCAAACCTTAAACCCTAAAGCCTAAACCCTGAACCATAAATCCTAAATCCCAAACTCTAACCCCAAACCCTAACCCCAAACCTTACACCCTAAACCCTAAACCCTAAACGTTAAATCCAAAACCATAAACCCTAAACCCTAAACCCAAGACCCTAAACCCTAAAACCCAAACCCTAAAACCTAAACACCTAAACCCTAAACCCTAAACCCTAGAACCAGAACGCTAAACCCTTAAACCCAAACCATAAAACCTAAACACCTAAACCGTAAACCGTAAATCGTAAATCGTAAACCACAAACCCTAAACCCTAAACCCTAAATCCAAAACCCTAACCCCAAACCCTAACCCCTAACCCTAAACTGTAAACCGTAACCCCTAAACCGTAAACCCCAAACCCTAAACTCTAAACCCTAAACCCTAAACCCTAAACCCTAAACCCTAAATCCTAAACCCTAAAACTTAAACCCGAAACCCTAAGCCCTAAAGGCTAAACCCTAAACCCTAAACCATAAACTTTAAAGCCTAAACCCTATACTTGAAACCGTAGATCTAAAACCTAAACCCTAAACCCTAAACCCTAAACCCGAACCCCTAAAACCTAAACCCTAAATCTTAAACCCTAAATCCTAAACCAGAAACACTAAACCCAAAACCAAAAAACCTAAACCCTAAGCCCTAAAGCCTAAAGCCTAAAGCCTAAAGCCTAAAGCCTAAAGCCTAAACCCGAAACCCTAACCCGAAACCCTAACCCAAAACCCTAATCCCTAAACCCGAATAGCCTAAAACCTAAACCGTAAACCCCAAACCCAAATCCCAAAAACCTAAACCCTAAGCCGTAAAACCTAAACCCTAAAACCTAAACACCTAAACCCTAAACCCTAAACCCTAGATCATAAACCCTAAACCCTAAACCCTAAACCCGAAATCCTAAACCCTAAACCCTAAGCCCTAAACCCTAAACCCTAAACCTTAAACCCTAAACCAAAAACCTAAAATCCAAACCCCAAACCCAAACCCAAAACCCTAAACCCTAAACCCTAAAACCCTAAAACCCTAAAACCTAAACCCTAAAACATAAATCCAAAACCCTAAACCCTAAACACAAATCCCTAAACCCTAAACCCTAAACTGTAAAACCTAAACTCAAAAAACTAAACACCTAAACCCTAAACCCTAAACCCCACACACTATACCTTAAACGCTAACTCTAAAGCCAAAGCGCTAAACTGAAAACCCTAAATAAACCCTAAACCCTAACCCAAAACCCTAACTCCAAACCCTACACCCAAAACCCAAAACGTTAAACCCTAAACCCTTAACCCTAAACCCTAAAACCTAAACACCTAAACCCTAAACACTAAATCCTAAATTCTAAATCCTAACCCCAAACCCTAAACCCTATACCCTATACCCTAAACGTTAAACCCTAAACCCAAAACCCAAAGCCCTAAACCCTAAAACCCAAATCCTAAAGCCTAAACACCTAAATCCTAAACCCTAAACCCTAAACCCTAAACCCTAAACCCTAAACCCTAAACCCTAAATCCTAAACACTAACCCCAAACCCTAACCCCAAACCCTAAACCCTAAACCCTAAACCCTAAACCCAGAACCCTAAACCCTAAAATAAAAAACCTAAAACCTAAAACCTAAATCCCAAACCCTAACCCCAAACACTAACCTCGAACCCTAAACCGTAAACCCTAAACCCCAAACCCTATACCCTAAACCCTAAACCCTAAACCCCAAACCCTAAAGAATAAGCTCGAAACCTGGAACCCTACACCCAAAACCCTTAACCCTAAACCCTAAACCCGAAAACCTAAACCCTAAACCCATAACCCTAAACCCTAAACCCGAAACCCAAAAACCTAAACCCGTAACTCTAAACCGTACAGCCTAGCCCCTAAACCCTAAACGTTAAACCCTGAACCCTAAACCCTAAATCCTAAACCCAGAACGCTAAACCCTAATACCCAAACCATAAAACCTAAACACCCAAACCCCAAACCTTAAACCCAAAACCCTAAACCCTAAACCCTAAATTCTAAACCCTAACCCCAAACCCTAACCCCAAACCCAAAACCCTAAACCCTATACCCTAAATGTTAAACTTTAAACCCTAAACCCTAAACCCATAACCCTAAACCCTAAAACCCAAACCCTAACCCCAAATTCTAAACACAAAATCATAAACCCTAAACACTAAACCCTAAACTTTAAATACAAAACCCTAAACCCTAAACCCTGAACCCTAAAACCGAAAACCTAAACACCCAAGCCCCAAACCCTTAAACCTAAAATCCTAAGCCCTAAATACAAAACCCTAAACCTTAAACCCAAAACCCAACACCTTAAAACCTAAACCCTAAACCCAAAACCCTAAACCCTAAACACTAAACCCTAAACCCCAACCGCAAACCATAAACACTAAACACTAAACCTCAAACCCTAAACCCTAAACCCTAGAGCATAAAATCCCTAAATTGAAAACCCTAACTCCAAACCGAAACCCCAAACCCAAAACACCTAACCCGAAACCCCAAATCCTAAACCAAATAACCCTAAACCCAAAACCCAAAACCCAAAACCCCAAACCCTAAACCTAAACCTTAAACCCTAAACCCTAAACCCGAAACCATGAACCACAAACCCTAAATCCTAAACCCAAACCCCAAACCCTACAATCTAAACCATCAACCCTAAACGTTAAATCTTAAACCCTAAAACCT